>NC_025693.1:37888370-37930631 GCF_000633955.1 Camelina sativa
GATTTTACCCTAATTACGTATATTTAACAACTTTCAAACGATTTTAACAACTTGAAACCCTAAATTCACGCCTAAAACCCTAATTTTTCTCATCATTTTTTTTCCCTAATCCCAAAGTGTTTTGCTCTTCTTGTTGTTTGTTTGTTGCAGTTTTGATCAAAAATTAACAGTTTCGTGTATCGGTTTAATTGGCGAGAACTTCCCAAATAAGCTCTGGATCGAACGATGGCATCCTCGCTAGTAAAAACCCATCAGTGTCCACTCCCATCATCGCGTCTTCATCCTCCGCCGCCGTCGCCGTCGTTGCCGGAATTTCATCGGAAACCGAAACCGATGCCGGAGAACTATTCTCACTGTTGCACAACCTCATCTGCGAAACCCAGTAACTGTCCTCTGAGTTAACCGCGGTCGTAGTCATCGTCGCCGGAGACGATGATATAATCTCCGGTGATGAAGAATATGAAGAATCTGCAGTCGCCGACGAGTTTTTGCTCACTTTGGCGCTCTTTTTTGCTCTCTCTTTTCTGACTCTCTGGCAAATGGATTGGATCTTCCCGTCGACGGCGTTCTTGAGAGCTATAAGCTTGGAGGAGTCTCCGAGTCCGAGCAGCTCACTCGGGTCTTTGAGATTCGGGAAATTGAGACGAGCGTATTCTCCACGGAGCTTATAGGCGGCGCGATCGTAAGCGTAAGCGGCGGCTTCGGCCGTGTCGTAAGTTCCTAACCAAACCCTCATTCTGTTTTGCGGCAATCTTATCTCCGCAACCCATTTCCCCCAATGTCTCTGCCTCACTCCTCTGTAAAGTTTCTTCTTTTTCGTCGTCCTCCCAGCCGCTAACGCAGCGGCGAAAGCTTCCGCTGGAGTCCCGGCCGCCGCTTGGAGCATTAGCTCGGAAGTTTGATGATGATCGAACGATGAGGAAAACAGAGGAGGAGGAGGAGCGGAGATTGCTCTGTTTTGAAGGTGGAATTTCTCGATGATATCTCGTTGCCGGAGATAGACGGAGGAGCCGAGCTGCGGCGGAGGATTGAGAGTGTTGAATGATGTTGTGGCGAATTCTACAGAGGAAGAAGGTGTGAGAAGTGAGAAGATTGAGTCGAGTGTGTTTGGCCCTCCACCTAATATGATCTGAGACAGAGATGCTCTGATCTCTGAGATTCTAGGGCTGAAATTTGTCTGATAAAGATGATTGCTTTCTTCCATTTTTTTTTTTTTTTAACTTGACGTTTCTTGGAGTATAAGCAAATAAAAACCTAACAATTGTGTTTGATGATTGATCAAAAGGAGATTGAAACAGAGGATGATGGGATTTAAAAGAGATTGGTGGTTTTGAAAGAAAAGTAGAGAATTGTTGTTTTTGTTTTAAGATCTATTAAATGGGTTTATGGGTTTTTAAAAAGTATAGAAAGAGGTTGTACATATTTATAGACTTTTTAGCTAGAGAGAAGCAAAACAAACTAGAAAAGGTTGCTTTACAGATTTCACATGGACTTCTTTGACTTTTTATTTATTTTTATTTTTTTGTATTTTTTATATTGCCAAACTATTTTCATCATGATTTTAATATAATATTTCTACTTTGAGATAAACAATATACTGTAGTGTACAATATTTCCAACCACAATTTTTAGTTTTTATTAATCAGATCATGACAATTATAAGCACTAGCTACACTCATGATATTCTATATGAGAGTGTTATCGATACACTTTCTATGCATTTTGCATAAATTCTTCTATAGATCATGAAAAATATATGCTCTATGGTTTTATTCGCTTTATCTTCAAACAATTTTTTTTATTAGGCAACAGTCTAGGATGAATATTTATATCTAATTGTCGCCAGGTATAAACGATTTAATGTACATTACGGAGTTAGATAAATGTGGTAAGACTATTTCTTAAAAGTTAAGTGTAGACATATGTTGTGGGACTAGGACTGTAGGAGAAAGCTAAACCTTTTTTTTTTTTTTGAACAAAAAAAAAGCTAAACTTTTTTTGTTACAATTCTATACGATATATTTCATTTATAAGCTCAAACATTATAAGTAATATTCAAGTTTCGACGTGTAGTAACATAAAAATAGAAAAATTTCTACTAATGACAAGGTGGGTAGCTTTGATTATGGCCTTAGCAAAACTCATGTCAATTTGTATTTCATACTAAAGGTGGACGTTTTACATTCACACATCTTTAATGGAATAGATTCACACTTGTTAATATATAGAACATTTATACTATTTTACGTACGTAAGAGTGAAATTGTAATACATCAAATTTTAGGTACAAATGAAAAGAAAGTTTGAGGGTTCGGCAGGCTGATCTCTAATTACCCATCGTACAAATTACAAAATGCAACACAACTTGTCTAAATGATGCCTTCTATGATATATATATATAGATACACATACGATCATATATACTTTGAAATTAGTCAGATATGATGTGTATTTTTGTTTTTTTGATAATAAGATATGATGTATATTTATATCTAAATTCCATATTTACTTTTAATGTATCTAAATTAGTCAGAAATTATATCTTCTAAAACTGTCCTAGCTACTAGCTAGTATCGTCGGAAAATAGTTTTGTCGACACCGGTTTGACCATTACATATATAAGATATGACATTAAATGAACACGCATTTGATGTAGAAACAGAAGAAATTAACCATGTTCTGTCCTCTCGCATTACACCCTTCACATATTAATTGCAAGTTTTTTTTTTTTTCTTTTGAGTCAATTCTAATCCTTTCAATTTGTTTTTTTGTTTGGGTGAGACGAGTCCGTGTAGTCCCCACGAAAAACTTTTTAAATTTATTGAGGCAAGAGAGAAGAGAGGAAGAGTCAAGACTTCTGTTTTAAAAGGTCCGTATCGAATCATAAATTCTCTCTGCCACGCCTTCTTCTTCTCGCCCTGATTAGTTTCATCTCATTCTCTCTCCATCTTCTCATCTCCTCCACAAACCACAATTATTAAAGGGATCTCTGCGTTATACTTTCTTTAATAGATGCATAAAAATGATATAAACCCCATATTCCAAATTCATTGACCAACGATAGTACGATACTAATGTTTATTTGCAATAGAATATGCATTTTCAGCCCCAAAAAAAAAAAAAAAATTTATTCACATTTGTTTCTTAAATTACTTGATAACTTCAGTTCATATAGAGTTCATGTATTCACATTAAATAAGGTTTGAAAGTGATAATAACCTAATGTGACCAATGTTCAAAATCAAAAATCAATTGACGGTTAACATATATTTTCTTTTTGACTGTTGCATAATTTATAATTATTAAGTTTGAGATTCGGATCTTCCTATCATCAAGAATTCGAATTACGTACACTGATTTCTTCCTATGTATCTAAGAAAAATATTATTTGAGATTCGGCAAATTTTAAAATAAATGAAATAGTAACGTTCAAGCTTTTACTTGTGGGAAAAGGACCCTATCTTGAACCTATAAATTACACTTTTTGCCAAAATCATTTCATAGCTTTTCCTTCTCGACAGGGGTAAACTCAATTTGTATCAAAAGTCTAAAAGTCTTCTTCTAGACTCAAGCTAGATTTTAAAATATCTAGTTCACTAAAAGATGTAATTTGGAGGGTCACGAGTTATGTATGGGTCGCAACCATACGTTTATGAGTTGGTCTTTTTTTAGTACGTGCAGTGTTAGCCAAAATAAGTACGTTTTAATTAAATCTCAATTCCGCATTTGAAGTGTACATATATGATATAGGTGTGTGATCAATGACACGTACAGTCAATATATTACTTTTAGAACATATCTCGGGGCCGGTCCATTCCTAATAAATCCAAAAAGTTATCACACCGCAAATCACATGTTAGCTTTCGGTGTGTTTTTTTGTTTATATTTTGTAATTTTGTTTTTAAAGGATAAAAAAAGATAGTATATGCATACGAGCCTATGAGACTTAGTTACACCAGTTGTTCATAAAAAAAATTAAATTAGTTCAACATAGTTATATATATAATGATTATCCAAGTTGACAAACTATATATGTCAAATCATCAACTCAGAAATTGTAAAACCAATTTAATCATATATATATGTCCTAATCTAGTTAATCAGGGGTTGAGTTAAAACATGTAGCGATGAGTCAAATCTAGGTCAGTTTAATTTGTACGCTTTTGCTAACGGATAAAAAAGAAAGGAAAAAAAAGAAATAAATAAATCTCTAAAAATCTTCCACAATGACAGAGGCAACTCCAATTTACAGAAGTTAAAATCTTATCAGTTACCACCATTTATATTGTTTCAGTTTAGCCAATCCAGATTGAGCATTCTTCTGGTAGGAAAGATTCACAGTAACTTTCAATTTCTAAAAGGCTAAAAAAAAAAAAAAAAAGTTCCAACGAATTAATTATTGTAAGAAAAACTGGTAGAAACCCATGTGGAGTACTTGAGGCCATTTAAAGACAGGGATATATAGTTGGTCTCTCTCTCTCTATCTTGGTAGTGAATGAAACATATCATCACAGTTTAATTATTTAGAATAATACATAAAATAACTTTAGAGAATTAATATAGAAAGTGTGGTTGGCAGAGAATAAGTAAGTAGTAAGCAAATTGTGATGTTTTCTACTTTGTTTCTTGTTTCAATATAAAGGAAGGGTTTAGAAGCAAATAATACAAATAGATAACATCATTGTTTCTTGCACGTAAACGTCAACTGTATCAGTTGCTTTCGTATATGAACAATAGAAGCCGATCGAAGAGAACCAAAAACTTGTGGTACACAAGCAAAAGAGGCAAATGTGCCCATATTGCAGATTAAACAGCGTCGAGAATCTTATCCGGATCAAGTGTGACAAATACAGTGTGAAAGTAACTGCGTCGTCGACCTTTTTGGTCTAAAAGAACGATTGGCAAATAGCAGTAGATATGAGGAAAAGACAGGGGTATAACAGATATTTTAGACACCGAAAAAGTAGTGTTTTGTCGTTATTAGCGTATGTCTTAGAAAGGCGACGCCGACAGAACAGTGGTCCACTGCTCCTGAATTCGACACGTGACCAAACTTTGTCTCCTTCTGAGGTCCCAGAAAAAAAAGAACGGATCTCGCTTTCTCCAGATCAATCACTCGCGATATCATCTCTCCACGATACGTTTTTAATTACGGCAACGGCGTTGTTTGCGTAATGTCGACGGAAATTGACGTCACGCTGATGCCATTGTTTTTATACATCTGATATTTGATGATGTTCGTATGTATGGCTTTAATAAATTAGACCTAATTCTTGCTTCTTCTTTTTATTTCGGGTCACGTGGTTCGTTCAGTAACGTTGAGAATATCATAAGTATCTACTAAATATTTTCAGCAGCTCATTGATTATATAGTTAGGTAAAGAAAACATATGTGTTCAAACCAACAGGTCAAAAGTGTGTTCCTAACAAAGTTTTCTAAACAACCAAAAGCTTTCAAAAACGCAGTTATGATTTCGTGGAACTTTGTTCAGAAAAAAAAAAAAGAAAAAAAAAAAGATTTCTTCGTGGAACTAAAAGGCATCACGATTCTGAGTATTATAATACTCCTATATATGGTTATAGGGTGTATTAAAAAAAGTTCGTATGAAATCGTACGGATAAATCCTAGAATGCTAAAAAGGTGAATTTTGTATGTATATATTTTTAAAAGCCAGTGACTACAACAAAAGATGTTATTTGCCTTAATTCTATTGGATAACTACTACACATAGACATGATTCTATAGACATATAATAACATAAACATCATTTTCCTATTAAAAACCTCCATTAGTTTTATAAAAGCAACTACCTAGTTCAACTATGTAAATAGACGAAAGAGATTCCAAAAGAGAGGGAGATAAAAAAAACTTTTTTCTCTCTCGTCTTCTAAACCTAAAAACCAGCGGCCGCCACAATTTTTTTAGATCTGAGACTGGAGTACGGTGGCTTCTCTAGCACCGGCTTCGGTGTCCCCGTTTTCTTTCCTTCGTGTTTTGCTTTAGTTTCCTTTTAAGTTTTGGGAAGTTTACGGCCTTCGTTTGGGGATTCTATCAGTTAAATCGTTTTGTGCTCTAGGGTATTTTGAGGAAGCGGTCGAGCGGCTCAGTTCTGCTTGGTTTGTAGCTTTTGCAAGGAGGATGGTGCCGGATCTGAGATCGACGGAGACAAGCTGTTGTTCGCCTGCTCACAACCCAGATTTGTCTCTCGCTCTTGTGCTTCAGTTTGTTTGGTTGCCGCTTTGTGTTGGTTTGTGGGTGCTTTGTAGGAAGTCTTCACCTTGCCATTGTTTTCCTCGCTCATCCTTTTTGCCTGGTTTTACTTATTAGGTCCCTTTTAGTTCGACTCTGTTCTAAGTAGAGGTTCTTTTGTGTGAAGTTTATACTTGGCTCTCTGCTTCAGATCCTTCTACTCTTAGGTGGAAGTTGATGGTGATGGTAACCTCTGTAGATGAGTGTCGCTTCGGTTCCTGAATTTGAAGCTCATCGAAGTGGTTTTGTTTTGCTCCTTGTCTTTGCGTTTCCGAATCTGGAGGATGTCGGTTTGCATGCTATGGCTTCTATCTAGGCGTTCATTGACGTTTCAATCGCCACATCTGAAAGTGTATTGAAGTTCTGAATTAGACTTTTGCTTGTCAGGTTATGAAGTTTGTTTTCTAGTTTGGAGAGATCATCTCTCATTGTGATAGGAGGAAGCAGTTGTTGATCGATGCTTTGGCCGTGGGCTACATTGGTACAACTCATTCGCAGAAACTTCAGAAGATGTGATCGATTTGTTTGTTTAGACTTAGTGTTTGTCTTTGTTATTATTGGTATTATGCCTCTGTTCTTAGTTGTTGGGTTCGGTCTATTTTGATTTTGGCCTTCAATTTCTCTATTTAGTATTTTAAGTTGTTTCCGAGGACTTATCTATTGTCCGTCGGCTTTAGACTCCCTCTTTTGGGCTTTAGACTCCGGGGATATCTTTGTTTTCCACCGGCTTAAGTTTGTACTTCATGTATGGTTTTATGTTTATTATCAATAATAACAACAGATGACAAAAAAAAAAAAAGTTCAACTATGTAAATAAACCTACCTAGCTACATCTACGTTAAAAGTTGTGGACCTCATACGATTACCAATTGAAGGTTTTGACGTATGTATTTTGCAACTTATAGGGAATTGAGTACTAAATTTAAATACTCTCCGAAGTATATCGAGAGCAATTAATTTACCGAGCAAGCCATATATATTAATATATATTATATATGTGTTATATAATATGCATATTCCGCACTACACAAACGCATACATATTGTTTATACATATAATAACTTATGTTACGATTACGACACGTATATGCGTATTATTAAGATCCTATTGTATGGGTTAAAGATGTGACATTATTCAACGGATAGTAGACATTATGACGAATATCGTTACTTTGACGGCTAGGTGGACCATAACACTATTAGACTTTTAACATATATATATATATATATGTATCTATATAATTAGTTTAATGAATATGTTAGCTATATCCTATATATTATAAAGGATGAGTATCTGTCGATCTTAATTTACACAACCAAAAAAGAGAGAAATATATATGTATTTTCAATATTCACACATTTCTCCCTAATTATTGATGTGGGTTGCGTAAATAATTAATACATCTATTTTTTTCTACTCAACATATGTTGCGCCTTGCTACTATATTATCTGTACTAATCTACGTGTGCTCATATACGTATGAGGTCCCCTCTTTATCCCTAAGGTAGTAGACCCTTGAAATTTTCTAAAGCATATATATACATGGCCACACTTCTTTTGGACCTACTAGTCTTCTTCTTAGCTTATTTTCGATTTCAATTATACTTACGTACGTAAATAAACACAGCTAAGAAAATGCTAAAGACAACGTATATTTCATATGCACCTATGACAGTAATAGACTAAATGACTAATATGTAGTATGACCAGATCAAATCTTCGTATTTCACAAATAGTCAACTATTAAGTGTTATCAACATGTACCGAATTAATTAGGCATTGATTTTTCTATTTAGATAGACGCACATATTATGTCGATAAGAGAGTGTATTTATTTAGGAAACAAAAAATACCACGTCGGATAGCGAATCTAAAATAACCAAAGTGATAAACAAAGAACTTGATTATATCACTTCATATAGCTGACTTAGTCTTCGTTCTCCACAGAATATAATTTGATTCATAATCAAAAACTTCAATAATTAAGATAGAATGGAGCTGGACGTGGACCCGGTCGGTTTGACCTTCTTTCATTTTTTTTTTTTCTTTTGCTTTCAAATAATTGACACTTTTTTTTTTCTCCCAAAAACATTATTGAAACTTTATAGCGTGACTATGCATCGTAAAGCTTTTTATTTTATTATACTCTTCTCTTTTAGGTTGTTAATAAAATTAAACATGCAAGCCCTATCCGATTATAAATTCTAACACTACTACCCTATAATTAAGGTAAGTTGACTTTGTCCGTTGACGAGACAGGTGGCGAGTTCAGTACCGACGCCAAGTGAAGCTTTTGACTTTTTTCCTATTTAATTTTCTTAAAAAGATTTTTTTTCTTCCCATGCAGGTATTAGTTGTCTAGTTGGTACGTTCCTGTTGGTATTTGCTTCTCAACTATTATTCGAATTATACTCATGTTTATTTTTTATTTTTTGTGACAAAATTTATATATTCAGATGAGAACTGTTCGGTTGTATAATGTTAAACACGATAAATATTTTAAAATAAACTACGTAATTGACATTCTTCTTTTTGATATGTAGATATTTTGAAATAAAGTAAACCCGTTTGCTCAGCTTTACAGTTTGATAATTAAGGTTCGTGATTTGTGCAACTATTTTTTTATATATGAAAAAATAACTTGTAAGATTCAAATTATGGCGGTGCCTCATAATCCAATTAGTGCGGTACAGAAAAATTGACATGTCCACAACAAGTTCACCAATGTAAATTTGAACTAAATAAGTCATACAGGCCCGCAAAGATTGTTTAGCCGGGCAAAGTAATCATAACATATCATCACGTAATTATAAATTTTGGAGTCAAAAAGAGTAATTAATATTAAACTGGGCTTTGATTGATAAGACTTCGTTCTAATCTCAAATGGCCCAATATGATACTATATCATTCTCCTGATTAATTTGATAACGGTGTTTAATGAAAATAAAAACTGTAGCGTTGTGAGTAAAACTGAAAATGGTGTGGTTTGAAAGGAAGAAACTGAGAGAGCTAAAGTCAAAAAGAGAGTATCTCTCGTCTCTGCTATGCTTTGGTGTGGTAGGTCAGTTTTGATCNTTTTTTTTTTTTTTTTTTTTGTTGGTGATACTAATAGATGATTAGTATAATGTTAAACACGATAAACAGTATAAACTAAATTGGATGAGAATTGTTCAGTTGTATTCGGATGAGAACTGTTTAGTTGTATAATGTTAAATGCGATAAATAGTTTAAACTAAATCGCTTAATTGACATCCTTCTTTTATTTTGAAATAAAGTAAAACGTTTGATAATTAAGGTTCGTGCTTTCTAAAAGAATAATTTGTGCAACTTCTTTTGTATATATGAAAAAATTAACTTGTAAGATTCGAATTATGGTGGTGCCGTGCCACATAATAGTTCAGCAATGTAAATTTGAATTAAAATAAAAAGTCATACAGGCCCGCAAAGCAAAATAATGATAACATATCACGTAATTATAATGTTTGGAGTCAAAAAGAGTAATTAATATTATTAAACTGGGCTTTGATTGCTAAGACTTCGTCCTAATCTCAAACGGCCCAATATGATATTAATTTGATAAAGCTATTTTATGAAAATCAAAACGACGGCGTTTTTAATAAGTCAAAAAAAAAGTCTCTCTCGGCTCTGCTCTACTCGGACTCATTTGTCTTCCTTGGAAGAATCCGATTGATAACAACACAACAAGAGAGGTTGATTTTTGCGAAAATTGATGAGTTTCAGATGGAGTTTTTGAAGTAGAGAGTCTCAAACATGGAGTTGAATCTCGTTTTGCTTCTCTGTATAGCTTTGATTTTCGTCGTTGATACTACTAAGGTAAGCCCACTCAAATTAGCCCTAATTTGAATTTTGTTTTGGGGGAAATCTCTGAGGTTTATGATTTGTTGAAATTAGGGTAATGGAGATCATCATCATCAGGCACAAGTAGATTCCAATTTGACGGATACTAGTACTAGATTTGTTGGTGGGTCTGTTGTTAACAATGTTACTGTTAATTCCAAGAGTATGATACATGATTCCAAAAACTCGACCAGTGATGATGATACACAGACACTCTTGGGTGATGGATCTAAGATGATTGATGGTGGAGATACTACTACTAGTGGTGGTAAGAGTGAGCAAGCGAAAGTAGCGAGTGATGGAAGTGAAACCACTAAGGAGGAGGAGGAGGAGGCTGTGAGCAACTCTTCAAGGAAGAAACAAGGGTTTCATGGTGAAGAATGTGATCCATCTAATATGTGTACTGATCAGGAACATGAGTTTGTCGCTTGTCTCCGAGTTCCTGGTAACGGTGAGTCCTTTCTTCAATCTCTGTCTCTGTGTGACTATACTTATTGTGTCTTTCACTGACGTCTTTTTGGTTCTCGGGATTGAGCTTCATCTCATTATTGTGCAGATGCGCCTGATCTCTCACTCTTAATCCAAAACAAAGGCAAAAGGGCTTTGCTTGTAACTATAGCTGCTCCGGGTTTTGTCCGGTTAGAGAAGAACAGTGTTCAGCTCCTGCAAAACGAAGACACAAAGGTAATGCCTATATGTTTAGATATCTCTTCCTGTGTGTGTTCTTCATTGTTATTGTTAGGCTCTTTGATTCTGTAGCAGAGTCAAGATCATACGTATATATATCTGAATCCTGAAGGTTGATCAGATATGATTCAATGTTAGTTGACTCGTCTTATATTATGTGGTGCATTTGCTGAGTAGATAGCGCATTTGGTTTTGTTTGCAACAGAAAACCTAGTCAGTAGCAGCATGGTTTTGACATGGAGACTTTATACCCGGAGACTAGATTTTTATAGATTGATTTTGCTATTAGTTTGAGATTGAGATGGTGTTGCTACTTCGTACTGTATATAAAGCTTAAACTTTTGCAGGTGAAAGTTTCTATTAAGAAGGGAGGGTCCAACGATAGCGCCATTGTACTAACATCGAGCAAAGGCCATTGCAGCCTTGAACTAAAGGATTTGGCTGTAGCGCATGAAACAGAAAGCGAGGATACAGTTTCTGTTTCTCGTCCTTCAATCCTCAATATCCGTCCGCGGACACTCATTGTCGTCATCATGATCTCCTTCCTCGTTCTCTCCCTTGTCGTCATCCCAGTGATCATTCATGTTTGCAAGAACAAGTCAGGGGGAAACAACAAATACCAGAGGCTCGATATGGAATTGCCAGTCTCGAACCCAGCGGTGGTGACAAAATCTGATAAAGAAAGTGGTGATGACGGGTGGAACAATAACTGGGGAGATGATTGGGACGATGAAAATGGAGATGGAGACGAAGAACAGCCGAATACTCCCGTGTTGCCGCTGACACCGAGTGTCTCCTCAAGAGGGCTTGCTCCTAGAAGACTCAGTAAAGAAGGTTGGAAAGATTAGTTTCACTCTGATTGCTCTTTGTTTCCAATTCCATTCCACAGAGTTGTTTAACAGAATTGCGTTTTGTTTCTGTCGTTTAAAGATTTTTCCTTATTCTTTTGTAGTATACTAGTAAGTACTAGGTACAGTAGAAACCCAAACGTACCTTTCAGAACTGTTTCTTTTACTCCTTTTCATATGAACAACATGCAAATTGAGTCATTTGAAACTCTGAAATTGATGGCTGAAAAATGTAACCTTACTTACTTTCTGCGAATTCAATCCATCTGTTGATCTGAAGTAGAGATTTCTCTCCTGTTTCGTTATATGAGTGATGAGACTTGTCTTGATGATACCATACTACTGCTGCTACTCTTGATATGGGGGAGAATTAAGACACTTTCTTCTTGATTCCAATCAGTCATCATGTCCAACATCGCCAAAGACGGTGTGAATTCCTCGAGAGAATTTGAGACTTCGTGGTTGGTCAGATATCTCTTGTTGACAATCTTACTGATTCTAAGAGTACTATATATACAAGTATAAAGTATAATAGATCATTCCCATCTGTAATAACTAGTATGTTATGCGTACAGATCAGTTTGTCGCTTGTCTGCGAGTTCCCGTGGGGTCCTCTTGTCTTTGAATATACGAGCTCCTCGTTTCTGGGCTTTAATGGCCTTCATATAACCATGTGCATTTGGGCCTGTAAAGATGACCTCAGCCTTTCAAATTGTCAATTTCATCACTACATGTTCGTTTGTCCATATTACAATGAAGGGTGTTATGTATCTAATTAAATCGACATGAACATATCTTTTAGTGGAAGATTATGTGAAAAGTAGATCTAACAACCTACCTACACATTTATGTTTCGCAATATTTTTGAAACATAACGAAACAATTGAACTGAAACGTTTATATATACTATAGTTTACAAAGACTCGAGAGAGACGGTCAAAACAACCTTCGGGGGAATGTTAACGTCACAACTCACAAGTGACAAGTGAGGCCGCGCCGCCGGATACCACAACGTGGCACGGTTAAACGACGACGTCGCAAGGATCACGTGGCGGGGACCACAAATTCGGCTGGCAGGTGGGCACGTGCGATCATGTGCACAAGAGAGACATCTCTCCTTCGCCTTGTGAACTCGACACGAGTCCTTGTTGTCTCGCTGAAGCCTGAACATGGAACGTTCGATGGGCTCTCTCTCAGCGGTCGTGGGACCTTCAATTATTCGACGGTCAAGATCGAACACCCCCCCTCGAGTTTTGTTTCTCGTCATCTCGCGATAGTGTCGGTCAGTAAATTCCAAACGACTTACATTACATAACCGATCGAATTTTTAAGCCGACCGACACACTTTGATTACCCTACGCGTCCACGTGCATTCTCGTTTCTAAACCCGTCCATGTTTCGTTTCTCGTAATAATATTGTATTGCATTAGTGATTCTCTCGTGGCTTTAATTTAAACTATTTACTAACCAAGTAACCAGTGAGATTAATTTATTACTCGCCGAATTTGCGACAATAATGTCGGTTTATATAACTTTTTGTTGATACATCGGGAAAAAAAATGTCATGTGAGATTTCAATTTCAAGAGAAAAAAATGTCATGTGAAATAGTGATCAAATATTGTTGCCAGCGAGTAATTGAGCTTAAAATTTATATAAACATGCTGCCAATTTTGTCAGAATTAATCTTCACATTAAACCAAAAAAAAAAACTTTAAACCGAGTCTAGAACGTCTGTTGTAGGTGTGTGAAAAGAGATTGTGAGTTCCCATTGTTTTGTAACCTCAATAATCAATTGACCAAAAGAATAAATGGCAAAGGGGGGAAAATAATAGTAAGTGCAGACTTTGCGTTAATAACAACCTAAGTTCCAGTAAGTAATATTTTCTATTCAATAATAGGTCTTACGGGTCTAAGTGTCAGCAGCACACTGGGTCTGAGTGTCTTCCTCTCTACAATTACAAGAAAAGAGTTAAAATAAGATTAAAAAATAGTTGTTCTCCGAAAATTAACAGATGAATTTAAATTACTTACTCGGTCTCAACGAAGTAATCAAAGAATTCAATCAAACTGAAAACCATCAAATCGTCCTTGGTAACTTGCGTGAGCTGGTTAATAAAGCCCCTTACGTAGCTAAGGCTATCCTTACTTACCAAGGAAGTGATCAAATATTGTTGTCAGCGAGTAATTGAGCTTAAAATTTATATAAATATGCTGCCAATTTTATCAGAATTAATCTTCACATTAAACCAAAAAAAAATAATAATAATAATTTATCAGAACCAGCTAGTAATGTAATCATATGAATTATTATTGACAAGATTATCGGTGATCCATGCATGTTATGATCAACTATTATTATTGTTATGTGATTTACAGTACATTTACAGTGCATCAGTGAAAATGATTAGCATGCAAAGAAAGAATCTATCATCTTGCACGTATTTAGCTTTCTAGGTCAACGTAAGATCAAAATTAAATTAACCAACCAGTGTAAATTTACTTAAGATTCTTCGAACACTAAAAGTCAGCCAAATACTCCCATGTTAAAAAATCAAAAGTCAACAAAATACTACATGATCACTAACATCAGTATAATGCATATAGTTAAGTTTATATTGTGTCAATAATTGATAAAAGAGTATTTCTTTTGTATATTCTTATGGGTACTGACCAAAACAATTCATTTTGATTCTTTTAATATAATCTTTGTAGTGCCCACCTTAGATCCTGATTTGATATGTATTTATGCCAAAGCAATTGTGGATGTCTTTATCACAAATACCAAAATGAATTATTTTTCTTTATATATAGATTTTGTCTTGAAAATCACCAATCGTATATCTTATACCCCGTCCATTCCATTCTATTCAATCTCAAAATTATGTGAACATTGACTGTTATGTATAATATAAATAATGACGTTACAAAGTAATTTATGACTTACATTTACAATTTTGTATAACCGATACATTTAATGGCAATAAACAACATATATATATATATATATATATATATTGTTGATAAGAAGATATATAGGCAGTGAATGGTGACTTTCTAATTTGCGGAATTCAAAATTTTTTTTACGAAAAAGCAGTTCAGGTCACCAATCACAAAATAATAGGTTATTTGTGTTTTTCTAAAAAAAAAAAAAATACTGTTGTGGTTTTTTTAATTTACATAGTTAAAGATTCTCATAAATAATTAACTTTTCAAATGTGTTTTTTTTGAAAAATAATAATTTACTTCGTTATTTCTTCACAAATTATGAAACAAAAGATTTATTAAATAAACAAAAAATATAGTCAACTTTTTTTGACAAAAAAAAAATTGATTAAATTATAGCATATATATTAACTAAAATTAACAAATTTAAAAGGAAATTATAGTTTCCATATAAAGTAAATATAAAATAATATTATTTTAAATGTTGCTAAATTTTATAAAAAAATATTACTTCATTATTTTTCACAAATTACAAAATAATCACTTATAATATAGAAAAACAGATCCAAAAAACTTAAGTCAGTTTTAATCAAAATATATTTAAAGTTATGTCATTTAAAATGTATCATATCTATGTTAACTAGACTTAACAGTTTTACAAGTACACTATAGTTTCTTCTATAATAAAATTATTTCTAAAAGATGTATTTCTTCATTATTTAATACACAAAATTTTACATGATTAAAACTTTGGTTTTTAAAGTTCATCAATTATAAATAAAAATGAAAACTATTTCACTAACAATAAAAAATAAATTTACATTTATAATTATATTAATATAATATATTTGTTTATAATGTGTAACTATAATATGTATTATGCACCGCTTATTGTTTTTTCACCAATCAAACATTATTTTGTACCGTTTATTTTGGAATAACTGCATTTGTCCCGCAAATACATTTGTCCCACACGACTTACAGTTAAACCATACCGCATTAGTAAATTTTTTTTCTCGCATTACTAAATCCGCGGTTACCATGCGGACCTATAGTTCTAAAAAATATAGTTAGTATTGTTTTTTATATTATGTTTGTTAGTCTGTTCGAGTGAACTAATGGAGGTCGATGTGGACTGGAAATACTACAGCTATGAGCCTATGAGGAAGCTTCGGATTGAACATTTCAGTACTATGTAGCTTAGTCCTTTTCAGTACTATGTAAACTATGATTCTCGGTAAAAAACTTTAAACCGAGTACCCAGAACGTCCGTTGTAGGTGTGTGAAAAGAGATTGTGAGTTCCCATTGTTTTGTAACTTCAATAATCAATTGACCAAAAGAATAAATGGCAAAGGGGGGAAATAATAGTAAGTGCAGACTTTGCGTTAATAACAACCTAAGTTCCATACAAAAACATAACAAATACTGTAATTATAAAAAGCCGTAACAAAAAGAAGATAGGAATAGGTGGGGAACGAGAAAGATAGTGATATTTGTTTCCGTGATTGGCTCATTGTTCACGTAGTACTAATCTATTCTTATACATATATAATCCACCTTGAAATACGCTCATCAGCGCAACTTGTACTTATATGTGTTTTTCAATTGAATAGTGGATTTTTTTTTACAATGCAATCATAAGAAAATAAAGTATATATTTCTAAACAATACAAGTGAGTGACATTTGAATTATGATACGATACGTAGTCCATGCTTCAATCGCGGAAATCATAACCTCTTTTTTGGATTATTTTTGACATATATACTTGGTGGAAACATGTGATTGTATCTAGCTTTCTTTCAATTTTTTTTCTTTTTCTTTTAAAAGGTGTTAGATATTCGGTAATATGGACAAAATTAGGTATACAACCGGTCTGCTGCGGTATGACACTATCACAGATTTTTAGAATGATCAAGTCATTAAATAAAACCTACAAACCTTTAAAGCCCCTAAATCATTTACAAAAATTTAATCCCATAAGTATATGATTATTAATTATTAGTTATGTGGGAAGTGTAATTCAAATATATATATACACGTCTACATCTATATGAGCATAGTTATACTTACTTTTGTAGTAGTAGTACTTTAAAAAGATTGAAAAAAAAATAACGAACGAGAAATTTCTAGGAATGAGTTCCCCGCAGATCATGGATGGAGAAAAGCTGGAAGATAAAAGCCTTAAAACCTAAGGGACCTGCTGCCATTAAACACTTGGACCCCCATTGTTATTACCAAAACTATAGATATTTATTGCGTTTGGGGCGTTTCAAACGCACGAAACATTTTTAGACAGCTACTTTTAAGTTTTAACTATCCAAATTGAACGCGTCCAAAGCCCTCTACTACAGGACAATCATGTTCGTTAATGTATTGATAAGGTTTACCGATAAAGTTATTGTGCACACAATAAGATACGGGTAGGAAATTAGTTCTGCGCATGAACAATCATTGTAACCCTTTGAAATGTAAAAAAAGCTTTTACGTGGTAGTCAAGATATAAAAAGGGGTAATCCACATGTGGTTTTTCAATATATCGTATGCTACAAAATCTGGTTTATATTTGATTAGTCTATAGACACTTTGCCTAAGCTTGAGAATATTCTGATATGGGTTTGGTTAGGGGAAATGGGCAAAATGTAAGAGAAACAAACATCAAAATCGTAAAGAGATCTTTAGTAGGGACACGTGTCTTTTACTTCGCACGTGTGAAGTCTTGTCGGGCTCTCAAAAGTCCGTCCTCTCTCACCTAAAATTTTATTTTTTTTAGTGTATTGTTGTATCACTTTTTTTTTTTCTCTTTTTCAAATCGCTAAAAGAAATGGTTATTTAGTAAGTAATGTAATTATTTGTCTTCCCCCAATAATTTGATCATTTGGTGTTGCTTGCATGCGGGTTAATATGCCCGTATAGCTGGGGACCTCTTAATTAGTATCGTTTTTCATTACATCGATCTATAAACTATTAATGCATTTGGTGATGGTATATCAAGTGATCTCATCAAGTCGTAAAAAACCATGTTAATTCGGACTAGAGAATCGATATGTGAGTTGGTTTAGAATTCTATTTAAGTATGGTTTTGGTTCAATGCTTAAACCCTAATGATTTACATGGCTTTCGCAAGAAGGAGCGACATCTCGAAAAGGAGGGTCACGATCAGAAGATACCATGCATACTAAAGTAGTTTCTTATAGGTGATCTAGCTTAAACCATTTTCAATCACTTGCTATCTGTTAATCCCATAACAAGTACATGTGTGTGAACACCCAAAATTTCTGCGTGTCTATTATAGAGATTTTTCATTTAAAACAATTGTCTATTAGTTAATTAATTTGAATTTCGCGGTTCAAAACACACATGGGTTCAAAACAGTTGTCTTAACAAGAACTCTTGATATTGTTACATTGGGAACATGTGATACGATTTAGTTTATTAAGCTACTCAGAAGGTCAGAATTTGTAACTTAATAATATATAGTTCATACTGGTTACCGTTATGCTATCACCTAATTCAAATCAGAGAGAAAATATGTGTGTATTATAGTTGGAAATTATGACTTTGTTTATATTCGAAGTGGTCGAAATATAATATTTCCCACTCCGCACCATGACTTTTGATAGCATTCGTGAATGTCAAACCTAATAAAGTAGTAATAAAAGTTATCACTATATGCTATCTAATCTATTTACATACTGGAAATAAATTTAAATTTTATTACTATATATATATATCGTTCAATAAGTTGCTTTTATTGCTTTCACATTCCACCTATTTATCTATTATTTTCAATTGACAAAATTCCACAGTTTATTATTTTTTGTTGTCAAATAAGTATTTTGTTTTCAGCCTATTAAAATGTAAAGATGTGTATTATATTGTTTCAAACGGTAAGCTCAAAACTCTATGAAATGTTTTTTAATATCGATAGTATTACTCTTCTTACCACAAGTTATTGTTCTCATATATCAAGCTATGGTAATTTCAAAGATTAGATGTCATACCTAATAAATTAGAAATGTAACTAGTTAACGACTAATGTTTTTTGTTTTGCATTTTGTATAATTACTAAAACAGCAGTATAGTAAGAACAAAAAAAAAGAAAAAAAGAAAAAAACAGAAGTGACTTCTCCAATTTGACTTGCCTAAATTATTTTTTGACATGTACTAATGTATGCTTTACGTATTATCATGGACAGACAGGTCGTTATTATATGTGTAGTTATGCACATTTCTAATTAAGTTGAAGATACAACTCAGATTGTTTTTTCCCACTGATACAACTCAGAATTGCTGTTTGGCAGCTACAAAACTATCAGACAGACTCACACAAATAGAGTTTGAGTGCAAACTAATATCACTTCAGTTAAAACCTACAGCAAAAGTTAATTGTTTTATCGTTTCTAGATCTAGACATCAATTACTTTGTATATACGACCGATGGATAAACTGTATGGATATCATCCCAGAAGTCAATTTAAGACCCTTTGTTTGTGTATTCAGAATAACCAATTTTGATTGAAATCAAATAGAATAACAAAAAAATTATGTTTTAGACGCACAAAGCAAATCAGTCGACTATTGTAAATAAGTTTTACTCTCTTTAACGTTTTTTTTTTTAAATATACCAGCCTTTAATAATAGTAATCAATAATGATAAAAGAATGCAAACAAATAAAACAATATATCTTGTCATCTGAGGACATTCCCATGGGAACATATTGTTTCTCAAATATACATTAGTCAGGGATTAAATATTGATTACAGCCCCAAAGATATTACAGTACTACTTAATTATATATAGGCAATGGCTTTTTCGTTTTGGGATGTTTGACTGTTGATTGTCGATGGAGTCTCTGAGATGACACCGAGTAAGATCTTGCCACGTACGAAAAGGCACTATAACTTCGTTCGAGTGGTCGTTTGTGTTCTTTTCCCCCATATTACTGTGAAAACTAAAAAGCTCTCCCTATTTATTACTATTACTGTTGTTTGTAAGGATTAAACGTTTTTAATTGGTTGGGAAGTACAAAAGCAAGTGGGACCCGTTACCAAAAATACGATCACCTGAGTGGAACGGTGCCGTGGCCGTGACACAACCGGCGACAACTCGGTCAAACCGGAGAGCTTTTTGCCTCTTTGACCTTCTTCTTCATACGTGTCGTGTCAGTTTACTTTTCCAAACCGCGCAGCGCAGTTAAAAAAATACTACTAGTATATTACTATACTACTAGTTTTTAGACGATAAGAAGAAGATAAAACTTATATTTTCTCTGATTAAAGAAGCTAAAAAGATAAGATTATATATGTACGGTCAAAAGAAGAAGAAAAAAGCAAAACCTGAAGAAATTTCTCATTTATAAAAAAGAAAATGCATTTGCATTATAATAAAATATAAATAAAGAATAAAATGAGAAGATTTGTGAGAGATAGCTTAGGAAAAAGAAGAAGAAGAGAGAGAGAGGGGTAAAGTAGTAAAAAGAATGATTCGGCGGGAGACCGTTGATTGCGGTTGGGCGAATAAAGCCATCTGACAAGGAGGCTTGTCCGTTTTGACTCCCTCCCTTAATTTCTCTTCTTTTGTCCTTTTCTTCTTCTTCTACTACTACTACTTGTAACCACGTACGTATATCCCTACTACTCTTAAATTCAAAATACTACTTTTTATAATACTAATGTTCAATTACAATTTCACTTTGTTTAATAAGTTATATAACACGTTGGTAGTACTTACTAAAAACATACTACAGTAGTAGTTATATAAGGCACACTAATCAATTTAAGTAGTACTGTATATATCAGCTTATAAAGAAAACAAAATAAAGCATTAATGATACATAATTTGATTCTAATCTCACCTTAAGAGTGTTTGTTTGTTTCAACATGGCTTAATTTGAGTTGGATGGAGTTTTCTTTATGTGAATCAAAAGGTGTACTAGTAAGTAGTAACTAGTGGTCATTGATGGAAGAATTAAATAAAGAAAGAGGTGATGGAAACTGAAAATATTAAAAAGAAAAAAAAGGGAAGAAGAGAAGAGTGTTCGGTTGTCGGTTTGTCGGGTTAACCCACTTTGATAGATGGTTAAGCCAGAAGAAAACCAGATGTCAAAGCTGCTCGTCAACGTGTTTTCCCATTGTCATCTTTTACGTTACTCTCTCTCTCTCTCTCTCTCTCTGTTTAGCAATTTTACATCAACATTGCTCAGTCTCTATATCTATGTTTCATCTTAGCCAAAAATTCTACCAAATTACACTATTTTTTTTTTCAAACTTACTAATTTATTTTCATCTAAAATTCACAACTGTTCAAACTTAGTATTTTGAGAACTAAATGAAGCGTCTTAAAGTTATTAAAATGATACTACTGGTATAGGTTTCTATCAAAAAGAGGACCTAGCTTTTTTTTTTTTTTTTTTTTTGTAGTTGATTCCTGTATAACCATATAAACTGTCTACAGTATTTAGCAATGAAGTGTGCAAGGTTCTTCACGATAAGGGGAGTGGGGTAATAAGGAGAATTTACACAAACGCGAACAAAATCAGTTGGGCAAAATCACACCTTTATTCCTCGTCTTCACACTCACCATATAACGCCTCGATAATAATAGTAGTATTAAACTACTACTATTAATCTTATTAATTAATAATTAACCACTAATATATAAAACAAACTAGTTTTAGACAGTAGTATATATGGCCATTACTTTATGTGAATGTAAACACATTCATTTTACCACCTCGCCGCCCCTATATGTGAAAAGAGAGAGAGAGACGTAAAGATTCATGGGAACACTCACATGACTTTGTTCTTTTCATTTTTCTTCTTTTCTTTCTAAAAAAAAAAAATAAATCATTATTTTTCCATAATGTTTTTGTAATTACTCTCTCAGGAGTTCCTTTTTTTATATATAAAAAATAAACCAATTCACGTTACATCTTTAAGAAAAAAAAAAAGAATAATAACTGTTTTTGCAATTAATTTATAATAATTAATGCCGAAGACATAAATTTCCACCTGATTAATTAACTAATTAAATCCTCTTCTTATAAAAACGAAAATCATTGTCTTAAACGTATACATAGGTGATAATGTACATTTCAAAAGTTCGACCAACGAATTAAATAACTACTTAATAATAATCACACTCTGATAATAATAATAAAAAACATAATAATGAATGAAAAGGAAATAATAATAAAAATAATAATAAAAATCATTAAATGAAAGCTAACTGTCAAAAAAATTAGTGTCGCTTGGTACCTTCCTGCTTTCAGAGTGCTACTACTATATATCACACTTGAGCTCGTCCCTTCGTCTTCACAAATCCCTTCTCCCTTCTCCGGCGACTTTTTCTCAGTCTTATTATTTAGCTGATAATCTCGCCGGCATTTCTCTTCTTTAAAAAAGCAAAAGAAAGTGATGGGGTCCGTAGCTGCTGCTCTGTTACTGCTGCTTCTCTGTTTTCCAGTAGCTTTCTCCGGCCATGATTACGGCCAAGCTCTTTCCAAGAGTCTTCTCTTCTTCGAAGCTCAGAGATCTGGTGTTCTTCCTCGTAACCAGAGAGTCACCTGGCGTTCTCACTCCGGTCTCACCGACGGCAAATCAAGCGGCGTACGTCTCTCTTTCTCTCTTCTCTCTATATTTTGTATTCTCTGATAAAGACATTGTCTCCGTTCATCATATCTAAAACCAGACACGTTAACCCTATATATTTCGAGAATCANAAACTCTTTTTTTTTTTTTTTTTTTTGTACAATAGATCTGTTCTTCGTTCAAGACATTGTTATCATGTGTTCGTCCGGTTACCTAAAAAAAATCTTGATGTTTGTATATTATCAGGTGAATCTAGTGGGAGGTTACTACGACGCCGGAGACAATGTGAAATTCGGACTCCCGATGGCGTTCACGGTGACGATGATGGCGTGGAGCGTGATTGAGTACGGGAATCAGTTACGAGCCAACGGCGAGCTTGGGAACTCCATTGACGCCATTAAATGGGGTACTGATTACTTCATCAAAGCCCATCCTGAGCCCAACGTCCTCTACGGCGAGGTACTCTCTCTATATACTATTGCTTATTAGTATTAAATATTAATTATTATTACAAAATTGATATTGATTTTTTACGTGATAATTTATATTTGGATTTTTTTGTTAGGTTGGAGATGGCAACACCGACCATTACTGTTGGCAGAGACCGGAAGAAATGACGACGGACCGTAAAGCATACAGGATAGATCCGAGTAATCCCGGGTCGGATCTCGCCGGAGAAACAGCAGCCGCCATGGCCGCTGCATCAATTGTCTTCCGCCGCTCTAACCCTGTTTACTCTAGGCTCCTACTCACCCACGCCTATCAGGTAACTCGGCGCATTTTTTTTACTCTTTAATAAGCGCACGTTAGCATAATTAAATTACTTGACAGGCAGTTACGTTAAAGAAGTTGCTGCAGAAGCAGAACACATTAATATTTATTGCACTGCAGCAGAATAGAAAGAAACTAGAAAAATTAAAAAATGTCATTTTCCGCGCACGTTAGGCGTTATTTCGAGTAGTATGTATAGTAATTTGATAATGACAAATCTGAAAATTAAGTTTAACCGAAATTGTATTCTTTGTTTTTATTCTGACTGCAACCCCAAAACAAACAAAAAAAAAATGCTTTGAAATAGAAATATCCTCTGAGATTTTGCTTTAAATTACATTAGTCACCCAGGAGTTTGTTTAGCTTAGCTAGTGTGACACACTGTATTAAAACTCTTTTTAAATATTATACTAGTAGAATTTAAATTTAAATTATAGACGGCGTCGTGTCGTCTATCCCGTAAGTGGACCCCTGTAAAAAAGATGGATTCTTTGTAGAGGGTGGAAAAGAACGACGTCGTTCTCCGTCCATCACGGGTTTTTTGTGTTGTCTGTGTGACCTTGTTTTACAGATCTTGTAATTGATTTCAGCCGTTGATCTTAAATATTTCCATTTTCTCATTTTTTTTTGTTTTTTTTTTTAAAACTACGCACGTGCCTTGGGCTGTCGGTGCCCCATACTTGTAACAACTTTCCCAAAATTAACCTCTCTTCTAGATCAATACCACGAATCTACCACTACAAAACTAACCTTGTCTCCAGTGTTTTATAACGGATTTGCCACCCTAATTCCTTTGTTTATTTTTTGTATTGGGTTACAGTTGTTTGATTTCGCCGACAAATACAGAGGCAAATACGACAGCAGTATCACCATTGCCCAAAAATACTACCGATCCGTCAGTGGTTACAATGTAAGATCCGATAGATTTTGTAATCTGAGATTTGATAATTTAAGTTGCTTTAACAAATTTGTCTGATGTCTGAATTTGTTTCTCAACGATCAGGACGAGTTATTGTGGGCAGCTGCGTGGCTATACCAGGCTTCTAACAATCAGTTCTACTTGGACTACCTCGGTCGCAACGGTGACGCCATGGGTGGAACCGGTTGGTCCATGACTGAGTTCGGTTGGGACGTTAAGTACGCTGGTGTTCAAACCCTTGTTGCCAAGGTTAGTTAGCACAACAACCCAAAATTTTGTAGTTTAACCGGTTTGAAGACAATTTTTTGGTTTGATTCTAAACCGGGTTTTATCTTCTTTTTTTGGGACAGTTTTTGATGCAAGGCAAAGCAGGACGTCACGCGCCTGTGTTCAGGAGGTTTAAGGACAAAGCTGATTTCTTTATGTGTTCGTTGTTGGGTAAAGGCTCCAGGAACATTCAGAAGACTCCAGGTGGTTTGATTTTCAGACAACGTTGGAACAATATGCAGTTTGTCACAAGTGCTTCCTTCTTGACCACGGTTTACTCTGATTACCTTACTTCTTCTCGAAGCAACTTGAGATGTTCCGCTGGAATCGTCGCTCCTTCCCAGCTTCTTTCGTTTGCTAAATCCCAGGTTGATTATATTCTTGGAGATAACCCAAGAGCAACCAGCTACATGGTTGGCTATGGTAACAATTTCCCTCAGAGAGTTCACCACAGAGGCTCCTCCATTGTCTCTGTCAAGGTCGACCACACATTTGTCACATGCCGAGGTGGATATGCCACCTGGTTCAGCCGTAAAGGCAGTGATCCGAACCTTCTCACTGGTGCTATTGTCGGCGGTCCTGATGCTTACGACAATTTCGCTGACAGGAGAGATAACTATGAGCAGACTGAGCCTGCTACTTACAACAATGCACCACTCCTTGGTGTTCTTGCTCGTCTCAGCAGTGGTCATTCCGGTTATAGCCAGTTTCTTCCAGGTTTGTGTCTGAAATTGCAATGTCCCTGAGATTGAAGTTTGGAAATCAAAAGTAGTTTGCTTAATTTATTTTTGGTTGCGTCCCTGCAGCGGTTCCTGCTCCTGTTGTCCGAAGACCAATGCCTATTCGTAAACCAAGAGTGACTACTCCAGTCCGAGGTATGCTTCTTTCTTTTGGCTACATGTGAGTCTATGAGTGTCTATTTGAACAGCGGCTTGACTCTGTTGTTTACTTGTTGTACAGCTTCTGGTCCAGTGGCTATAGTTCAGAAGGTAACTGGTTCATGTGTCTCAAAGGGAAGGACTTACTACAGATACTCAACAACTGTGATTAACAAATCTTCTAGACCTCTGAAAAGTCTCAACCTTTCGATCAAGAATCTCCATGGACCAATCTGGGGGCTCTCGAGATCAGGCAATTCGTTCGGTCTACCCGCTTGGATGCACTCATTGCCATCCGGGAAATCCTTAGAGTTCGTCTACATTCACTCAACATCACCGGCCAATGTCGCAGTATCAAGCTACACTTTGGCTTGACCAAACTACAACTACACTCAAAGGAATCAGTGTGTATAGGTCGTGAGAAGAAGGAAGAAAGTCTTTGGTTTTCCCTCTGGTTTCGTCTTTTATCTTCATTTTTACTTTTGGGTTTCTCTGGGTGAATATAGAAGGGTTGAAAGAAGGGGTTGAAGAAAGGTGTGAAGAGACATGTGAAGACTCTTCAAAAAATTAAAGAAGAGTGAAAGTGCTCATCCTCTTTCTCCTCCAAGTTCAATGCTTTCAAAATTCATATATAAATATTTATTTATATATATATATATAGTGAAGAGAGAGAGTGAGGAAGATTAGAGAGAGACAGAGAGATAGTGTTTGTGAGATCTTCCTTCTCTTATAAAAGGGGTCTTGTGAGATATTGCAAGGATTGTTTTTTCAATTCCTTGTAGCTCAAAAAACATGTCTGTGTCTTTGTCCTTTTGTGTTTATCTTTTTTTGGTGGGTCTATGGCAGTTGTAAAACTCAACAACAGTCTTTAATGAAATGTGATTTGGTGGCAATCAACTTATGTTAGGTATTTATTTGTCTTCTACACATACATACATACAAATGACTGTGAAAGTTAGTGATATATACCAACAACTCTGAACCTTTCCTCAATTAAAATGTATATACAAATATCTTATGACATGATTTATTCGTCTTCTAAAGGTTGTTAAACTTTGACACATATCAGCAAATTTGACTTAAGAAATTGATCATCACTTGTAACGTTTTTCCCCAAGTTGTTTATATTTTCCTACAAGGTCGTTAACTACTAATTAAGTAGTTAATTACACCAAATCTATTTACCAATGAGTCGAGGATATACTCTGTAAATGTAATTATAAGAAACTTGAAAATTAGATATATACATATACACACTAAGAACTTTATTCACACAATGTATTCAGACTGAGAGGTGCTCTTGTTGGTGCTCTTCTTGGTGCTCTTGTCGGTGCTCTTGTCGGTGCTCTTGTCCTTTGACAATGGTTATGGTGTCTTCTTCTGGATGGCTAGTGGCTGGTGGCTGGATGGCTGGAGCAGAGCTGACTTGTAGGACTTGAAGCATGTAAAAAGATGAATTAGAATTATAAAATAAGATTAGTTAAAATAAGATTGAAGAACAGTTGTTCTCAGAAAATTAACAGATGAATGAATTTGAATTATTTACTCGGTCTCAGTCTCAACGAAGTAATCAAAAAACGCAATCAAGCTGAAAACCAGTTCAACGTTGAAATCGTCTTTAGGTCGCATTTGAAGAAGATAAATCAAAATTTTGATGTTAAATTGTTAGTGACTTGGTGGACCTAATGTATCACCTTTTTAGAAATATTAAATTCACTCTCGCTGCAAAACTAGAAAAGATGAGCAATCGATCGTACAAATTTGGTCCGACGAAATGTTCACAAACACCAAACATCTTGAAGTTTCCTTCTTACCTAGATTGTGAAAATATGATTCTCTTTGTTAGTCATGATCTTTGGATTCGAAATCAGCAATGGATTTTGAATCCAAAGATCAGAGATATGACCAAATCGATTCCAAATCAATATAAAACAAAATTGAATAATCGATTAATATAAACCCATATCCATCAACAACAAAAAGAATTACAAAAACGCATATGCAAAAACGATTTAGGAATTTTGAGAAATTGTTTATTTCATT
This sequence comes from Camelina sativa, assembly GCF_000633955.1. NCBI lineage: Eukaryota > Viridiplantae > Streptophyta > Magnoliopsida > Brassicales > Brassicaceae > Camelina > Camelina sativa. The sequence goes on from NC_025693.1 coordinate 37,915,428, forward strand.
GATTCTCTCGCTAATGGGAGAAAAGGTTACATATAGTGTTTTGCTAAACCGGCGAAACACAATTAAATAGCTAAACCAAATGATTAAACCGAAATTGAAATACAATTAAATAGCTAAACCGAGTGATTAAACTGAAATAGTTAAACCGAGTGATTAAATACGATTACAGTCAAAGTTCGTAAACTCAACCGGCGTTGACATCGTCGCTCTTCCTTCGCCGAACATTTCTGGTTTAGTGGACCCGAAAGACCACGTGGTGACCAAGATAGGAGTCATTAGAGCATTATTAGTCATCGATACTCTTAAAGATACTCATAATTAAAAATAGAATAATAATCAAAAAGCAAACAAAAAAGTGAGAAGCGATTCTCTAGGAAGTATTTTAAGAATCGTTCCTCTTACATAAGCCAATGTATGATTGGTCAATTTTCTTTTTACACATTTATGATTTAAATATATAATAATATTTAATTAAAATAATTAAAATATATTATTTTGAGTAACGATGAGCGTTACTGCCAGTATTGATGGTCTTATGGCATTATGCGTGAAGCCGTTCCAGCCCTCCGATCAAAGATCGCTGCCATGCATCAAAAGCCAACGGCAATGATATCGACTTGCTCGGCACAGATGCGTTATGTCTCGGAGCGGAACTAAACATGTTGACTTATGTGTTTATCGCTTCCAACGCGCGTTATCTCGGTGTTTCCATATATTATCCAACTTTGGACAAAGATATCAAAGAAGACCTCTCTTTTCTACAATGTGTTGTAGTAGATCATCACTTATAACGTTTTTCCCCAAGTTGTTTATATTTTCTTCAATGTTGTAAGTAGTTAGTTACACCGAATCTATCTATTTACCAATGAGTCGAGGATATATCAGTAAATGTAATTATAAATAACTTGAAAATTATATACATTGTGGCTTATACACACAGATACAATGGAAATACAAATACACAAAACATGAGGAGAATGTTAACTACAAAATAAGACATGCATATTTCTTTGCTTACAAGCAAGCAAAAAAAAAAGAAAAGAAAAAAGACTAAGCCTGAGAATTGTCCAACAACTTCCTTTCTTCACACTCTGGCTGCGGAACAGAGTATAGAAGCTTCACTTCTTTGCCTTGTTATACATTTCATCGATCTCTTTCTGCGTAGAGAAGAACAGCTAGAGTAAGCGGTTTTTAGGTTAAGATACATAATTCGATTATGCAGACACCAAAACATCATCAAGCCAAAGAGGTAATTTAAGGTTGTAACTATGTAGCCTTGAATGTGCTGTAATGTGAAAATAAAGGGATGAGACTTTGAATTTACCTGATAGTACTTGAGAAGCTGAGGCCTTTTCTTCTTGTAAGAAGGTGTGATGAGATCTCTTTCCATGTCAAATGGGACTGTGTCCAGATGAACACCTTTGATCAGCTCAAATCCCTTCAGCTGTAAGGCAAAATACCCAAAATTTTATTAGTTAAAAAACAAACAAGTATTAAGAAGATTAATGAACAACTATTATATTTTAACCTTCTTGTCTTTGGCTACTCTGTTGAATTCTCCAAGTATAAACTCTTTAGTCTTTGGGTTTTGACAGATAGACTCAAAATCTCCTGAAACATTGTGTTCTTTAGCCCAATGTTCGATCTGTATCTGGCTTGGACATACCACAGCCACTAAGTAAGACTCATAGCTGTTTCCATATACCCATATCTGCACAATGTTCATTAGTTAGTTAAAAATTCTTATTTAACGGTATATTATAGTTATCTTCTCAACTAATACCGATTCAATGGCGGCTACGTGGCTATAAATGTTCTCCAGGTTCTCAACCGCAACGTATTCTCCTTGTGAGAGTTTAAAGATGTTCTTCTTACGGTCGATGATTTTCAAGGCTCCATCTGGTTGCCACTCACCAACATCACCAGTGTGAAGCCATCCATCAATGAGGACTTCTTGAGTGAGATCTTCACGTTTGTAATATCCTGAGAACAATGTCTTTCCTCTGATGCAAACCTCTCCACGCGGCTTGCTTGCAAGAGCGTCGTAACCCATCTCTGGAACTGACTCGAGCCTTATGTCAACGTTTGGAACGGGTGGACCAACCGTTCCAAGCATTGCAAGCTCATTTGGAATTGACACAAATGTCCCACCACAACTCTCTGTTAGACCGTATCCTTGCAAAACATGAGCACATGCGACAACTCGAAGGAAAGATTCAATGTGAGCTGCAAGAGGAGCTGCTCCTGAGAGGATCAGACGCACGTTTCCTCCCAATCCTTCTTTAACCTAAAACAGTTTTGTTCAATCGTTCAAGATTTGGTTTAGTTCTAACAATCCAAAGGTTCAGGATCCAGAGAGTGTAGAGTTTAATGTCACCTTTTTAAATACAACTTTGTCAGCAAGAGGAGATGCTTGTGTATGAGTCTTTCCTTTCTCCATGTTTTTTTGTTTGCTGTTCAAGTTACCAAAAAGGTTTTAGAAACAGAGATTAAAATTTTCTAAAACTGTGGATTCTGATCTAAATATGATACACTTACTGGTTAAATGCAAAGTTGAATAATGTCTTCTTTATGAGTCCACCATCAGAAAGTTTCTGCTGAAGACCTGAAAATTAATATAAACAGTTGAGAAGAATTCATTCAAAATATATTTTTAACTAGTCTTGCAAAGTATTCACCGTTGTATATTCTCTCTAGCACGCGAGGAACAGCGCAGAAAACAGTCGGTTTTAATGCAGCAATGTCTTCTATCAATATCTTCACATCCTGATGAAGAAACAGATTATGAATTATTAGCCTCTTATGAACAGATTCTATAGACAAAACAAACAGATCCTGATGTAACTTACCCCTCGCCAGAATCCGATAGAGGCTGCTTCATAAATAAACAGCTCCTCAATCACACGATCGAAGATATGAGCCAGAGGTAGATATGATAGGTAAACATCTTTACTGGTTAACTGTAACATTTTCCACAATAGAAACAAGAAATTTATTAGTATAATGATGTATTCTTGGAGTAGTGTGATGATGTAAACAAGAATAAGTTACCTCTTCATTGATAGTTTTAAGCAATTTTCTAACACCTTCAAGGAGATGAATAATGCTCTCATTTGTAAGCAAGACTCCTTTAGGATCACCAGTTGTTCCACTTGTATACATGATGGTGCAAACATCGTTTCTTTTCTTCTCTGGTAATTCATATTCTTTACCCTCACCCTACATTTATATGTTCAGGATTTAAATTGTTATATATGATGTTACTTATAGTAGAATACAAATATGATTCTCTTACTAGCTTCAAGAATTGGTCCCATGAGTATATTGTTAATCCAAGTCTCTCAGCTTCTGCTCTTTGCTCACTTGTAACCTCACCAAAGCTCACAATATCTGTTGCAAGAAGAAAAATAAAACAGAACTTGTTTCATTCACTGGACATTTTTATTAATTACAATCAAACAAAAGAATAATAGCTTACTTACTCTTCAAATATTTAGTTGAATTTGGAGCTGTCTTTAATAACTGAAACATAAAAAGAACGTTGATTTAGTGGTTAGAAAGCCCATATATTTGCAGTAAGAGGCAAAGTAATATAAGTCAGTCCACTCAACGTCAAGTTAGTCTTGAATTGAAACATAACATTAAGCTAATGATCAAGAACAATTTCACATATAATTACAAATTGCATAACATTTGTCTCTGATAAGATTTACCTCAGAGATCTTTTTCTCCTCAGAAAAAGCAAGTGAGACCTCAGCATGACAAATGATGAACTCTATTGCTCCAGCACCTATTAAATGCATCATCAATCCAAACTATTATACATACATGACTTCAATTATATCTGAAAATAAATAATCCATAGAAAAGACAAATGTTACATTACACACCTAGAGTGTCATATAAAGGTACACAGTAGAGTCCATGAGCATTGCAAGCCTGAAATAAATAAATAAATAAAAGATGAAAATTCGAGAAATACTTTAAATGATTAAAAGTAGTGAACGTGGAAAAGGTGGTATATATAATTCATCACCAATACCATATACTATAATTTATGGTAATCAAAATATGATGTTGACGCTCATATTACCTCCATGCTTATGATCCATTCAGGACTGTTGGCACCATAAATACCGCACTTTTCTCCCTGCTCCACCAATCATTTAATTGTAATTAATATACATACTGTTGAAAATCTTAGATGAAATTTCACTATCTTTGGTGCTAAATCAAAAACAATAATGTGTTTAGAACACTAATTACTTTTCCAACTCCAATAGTTCTGATAGAGTTTCCAAGCTTGATCACTACATCATATACTTCTTTGTAGGTTTGCCATACATATTTCCCAGCCTGTACTCAATAAAAAAAAACAAACAAATTGTGTTACTAATTAATTTCTGGTTAAGTTGGATAATAATAATAATTAAGTTGCTGATTACTTACTTTTCCATCAACGATTTCTCTACGACCAAGCATAGGATTATTTGGAGACTTCTCCACAGACAGACTGTATAATATTCAAAACATATAGCATTCACATAAGAGGTTACACAATCAATAATGTCCTTTTGTTATTAATAGCCATGAACAGAGAGGCACGGAATAAAGCAACAGTTCTTGGATAAGTTCTCAGATCTTAGATGCAATGAAATCATTTCAAGACAATTGCATTCATTGATGGTTGCTCTCGGATCTTCATATGAAAGTCAAGTAAAAAAATAATCATAGTCGCCGTTGCAATAATTTGACTATTCTAAAACAAAAACGAACAAAATATCAAATGTTGAATTGTTGAACTTTCACATATTTTTGTTCATTTACAAAAATCAAGCAAATTAAAACCTCCCCAAACGCAAAGTACTCTTTCCTCCATATTTTTTCAGCAATATGAAAAGCTTGGAACCCACGAAAAGACAGCCTAGAAACAACGTTTACAAAAAAAAAAAAAGAAACAAACACACAAAAAAAATCACTATTCATTAGTGAATTATAATCCAATAAACTCCATTAATCAGAAAAAATAAAATTTATGAATAAAAATTAGTGAAGATATAGTTTGATATAGTTTCTCTCTTAATTAATTTGTAAGACGATCGAGAACAAAAAGTAAGAGATATATATCTAACCGGAAAATATCCCATGCACTGACGAGATCATCGGCCGGTTCAGGAAAACCATCTTTAGCGTAGATACTCCGGTAAACCGGACCGACAGATGGAGTTCCTCCATCAACACCTTCCTTTCCCTTCTCAACCTCTATGATGTATCGACTCGTCGCCATTACTTTTGCGTATCTGTGTCTTTTATGTGTTTTGATCGTTCGTTGATTTTTAAAGGTGCAGAGCAACTAGAGATACAAATTTAAAAATGGCGTGTGAATGTTATAAAGAGGAAAACCAAAAATGATTTGATAGACACGAGGGTTGCTGACCAGTCCTCCATATTGGGGTGATAGTATATTTATAAGTAATTTATATCTTGTTTTACTTTTTCCCTTCAATAAAAAGCTTATAGTATTATTATTATTAGATTTTTTTATCTATTTATATTTTAATCAATTGACAGAACCAATATAGTTGGACCAACCAAAAAGAAGAAATATAATAAATTCTTTAAAACAGTTTAGTTTTATAATTAAAAAAAATAAAGAAAAATTAATTGTAAAAATAATTGATTAAAATAAAATAAAAATAAAAATGTGGAAACTTTCATATATATATATATACTGGATCTTTTTATCATTGTTCTACTTCTTTTAGGATATACTGTAAACATTGGATCAATTAGTTAATGGTGTACATGCTCACATATTTCTAATAATCCGATCCAGCTAGACCTCTTAATTAGTAATTCAGTACTATATATAAGAAAAATTAACAGAATGTTTAAATGGAATTCCTAAATTACCAGGTTCTTTTGACAGCACACAAGTGCAAGGTCGTCGCTTATAATTAATATTGAGATTTGACTTTCATAGAACAGTAAGATTATATTGCTATCCGAATATTATAGAGGCCAATATATGACATNCATGCACTGACGAGATCATCGGCCGGTTCAGGAAAACCATCTTTAGCGTAGATACTCCGGTAAACCGGACCGACAGATGGAGTTCCTCCATCAACACCTTCCTTTCCCTTCTCAACCTCTATGATGTATCGACTCGTCGCCATTACTTTTGCGTATCTGTGTCTTTTATGTGTTTTGATCGTTCGTTGATTTTTAAAGGTGCAGAGCAACTAGAGATACAAATTTAAAAATGGCGTGTGAATGTTATAAAGAGGAAAACCAAAAATGATTTGATAGACACGAGGGTTGCTGACCAGTCCTCCATATTGGGGTGATAGTATATTTATAAGTAATTTATATCTTGTTTTACTTTTTCCCTTCAATAAAAAGCTTATAGTATTATTATTATTAGATTTTTTTATCTATTTATATTTTAATCAATTGACAGAACCAATATAGTTGGACCAACCAAAAAGAAGAAATATAATAAATTCTTTAAAACAGTTTAGTTTTATAATTAAAAAAAATAAAGAAAAATTAATTGTAAAAATAATTGATTAAAATAAAATAAAAATAAAAATGTGGAAACTTTCATATATATATATATACTGGATCTTTTTATCATTGTTCTACTTCTTTTAGGATATACTGTAAACATTGGATCAATTAGTTAATGGTGTACATGCTCACATATTTCTAATAATCCGATCCAGCTAGACCTCTTAATTAGTAATTCAGTACTATATATAAGAAAAATTAACAGAATGTTTAAATGGAATTCCTAAATTACCAGGTTCTTTTGACAGCACACAAGTGCAAGGTCGTCGCTTATAATTAATATTGAGATTTGACTTTCATAGAACAGTAAGATTATATTGCTATCCGAATATTATAGAGGCCAATATATGACATTTTTAAAAATAATCAATATACAAATAAATATCATACATAGTGGTTAACCATAACCATATCCAAAGTCCAAACTCCAAACTCCAAACCCTTGTTGACCATGTTTTGATTTATGAAACTAAGACAAAATGTTGCCAATATCTGGAAGCCGCATGAGATTAAGTAATGAAACAATTTGGTCTGATTTTTCTTTTAGTTAAAGATTCAAGATGTATGAGCAAAACAAAAATATGATAGAGACATGAATTCATGCAACTAAAGATTATGTTTCAATGTGTCACAAATTCTATTTTATATTATTCATTGGCTAATTTATTTTCATAACTTTCTTAAATTGTTTTGTCTTTTTGTTTTTTTTTTTAAACGGATCTTAAAATTTATACTATAGTATATGTTTTATTGTAACATGAGTATTTTAAAATTTTGCATATCCTTATCCTTATGAAGTAGATCCAGTATCATGGTCATCTGATAAGAAATCCTGATTTGTTCCCACACCACCATTATGTTCATTAGTTGTTAGTTGAACCATAAAAAAAGTTACGAACTTATATTGAGAATCTTGGCATTTTTCGTGGACAACATTTCAGGATATAAAGTTAGTAACGAAATTTATAGATAGGGGCCACTATCATTAATTCACTATTTCCGTCACGTCGCATTTGGATTAGTTTGTACTTCGTACCTGAAACAACCCGCCCTTTTTTTTTTCTTTTTAATAATTAAATACAAGATATAATTAAGTATCTCATACTACTTAATTAAACAAACCAACCCACACACGGTAACCAACCAATAATAAACCAACATCCAATTACATGCACAGCGGAAACATATCAATAATACAAAACCAATACAATAACACTTCTATCCATTCTATCCAGCAACCTAACATATCTCTATCCAAGGTTCCATCCTAAACAATATAACAAAGACCAACAACACACAAACGAGACCCTAGTTCATCCTCCTCCTCATCGCCATGATTCCACGTCACATACCTGCACACCACAAACAACAATTGAGATGCGTAAGTATTATCATAAATACTTAGTGAGGCCGTCCTCCCATCTACTGGGTTATACACACAAGCATATGAGACCCTCAAGTTTAAGCAAAACAAACAACACACAACAATACATCAAACCAGGAAAACAAGTCTCGACTGAGACCAGTGTCGACCGATGCCTCACGGTGTCGATCGATGCTACAAACAATGGTGTCGACCGATGCTAAACAGTGTCGACCGATGCCACTCCAAATGGTGTCGACCGATGCTTCCTAGTGTCGATCGATGCCTCCTCTGCAGACACGATCTGCGCGAAACCGAACATCGAACTCTCCTTCCCAATCATCTCGAATCCGTCTCAAACTCACCCAATTACCTCAGAAATCACTGGGAATCACAAAAACAACGAACCCAAGCAACAAAACAACACAAACAGCAAAGAAAACACACAAACAAGAGAGATCTCATGCTTAGATCAACCATGGTCAAGCACTCACCTCAAGAACAGGAAGATTGGATTGAGAAACGTGGAAAACAACACCTCCAGAAGCTCCCCCTTCGTTTCCAGCAACAGCTAACCCTCCTACAGCCTCAGATCTCTCCAAAAACCCCAAGAACAAACCCAGAAAGTCACAGAAACGTTTTCTCTCTTTTCTCTCTTTCTCTTTCTCTCAAAAGCGGCGACTACCAACAAAATAACACGACCTAGGGTCGTTTTCCCCTTTTACACACGATTTAGGGATTTTAATTGAACCAAACCGAACCAATCGACAATTAAATCAAACCCGACCAAACCGGAAAAACATGGTGTCGATCGATGCCACCAAGGGTGTCGATCGACACCCACACCAAATTTACAAAAATTGGTTCGCGGATGTTACAATTTCAATTGGTGGCAACTTGTCCTGTGGGAAAGTTGTTAAAGGGTGGGGACCAGGGTTCGAGGAACGCCTGGCGCACCAATAACCTACTGGTGGATGTGGATTTCCACAGTGATGGGTTAGGATCGATGCCCTGCAGGGCCAGCTTGGGGTCCGTTTGGGCGGCTAGCAGTGAGACTAGCGGGCTAGCAGTGAGGCTAGTGGGATCCACGGGACGGGTTGTCATATAAAAATCGATTTTTTTTATGGTAGTCGCCCTCTAAACTACATGTCTAAAATGTGTGTATGTGCGCGCGATTCAGTTTCCATTTCTATGGAAACCTTACATTACATAGTCACGGTCACTATGTTACTTTTTATAAACAAGCATATATTGAGTTGAGTATATTATTGACTAATCAAGAAAACTAATAATATATCCATAGATTTGTTCTTCATGTTTAGTCTGACACAAGTTCAGAGTTCTAGTTATATAGTAATATCCAAGTTAATTAAAAGTTATCAACAAATCAAAACTTGTTTGTTTTAAGGCAAATGAAATTTGAACTAAATTAAGAACGAACGTCCGTACGAAAAGGACTAAACGAAAATTAGTTTTGATTTCGTCACTAATTAAAGTATTTCCTTAATTTCATAAATGCAACCAAAGTTATACGACAGCTTATTTGGCGTTTTGGTCTTTATCTGAGTTTCATACAGTTGACTTTGAATTCTTCTACACGAAAAATTCCGAGCCTTTTGTTTTTAACAAAGAACAAAGTCGTATTCTTTTGAATGTGTCAAACCACATCCTTAAGATTCTTGCTACATTTTCAAACACTACAAGTCGTTATAGATAAGACATAAAGGGAGGGGCCGGGCCGGGGGTGGTAATCCTTTAACCAAAAACCAAAAAAAAAAGGGAGCAATTAATTTTTGATACATTCAAAAACTAACAGCTTTGAAAATTTGGAAGCTTTATACGAACAAACACGAAAGACACCAAATCGTGTATTTACGTGTTCTTGATTTGTCTATCCTGATTCTCATGTATTATACATTCGATTTTATAAAATACATGTTATATAATTGGGAGATTTTTATAAATACACCAAATCTTATAAGAAATTTGAAAGCTACACTTAATATTATAGTTATTTGAGAACTACATATTTTGAAATGAAAATGGACAGGAATACCCTTATTATTAAACAAATTTAATACTTAAATAAAAACAATAAAAACTTAATTTATATTTAAAAATAATTCAACTTTAAAAATAAATTAGTTTTAAAAATTGTTAAATTCAGAATAAATTATTTAATAAATAAAAATTATAACGAAAATATATTTATTGTATTTTAAATAATTATTAAAACAATCAATTTTTGATCTTAAAATTTTGAATTAAAAAAAAAAAATATATATTTTTGCTGATATTATTTAGATTTAAATTTATTTAAAAATAAATATTTCAAGATTACAACTTATAAAGATATATATATATATATATATATATATAGATATTATCAATGTTTTAGACTTATTTTTATCAATATTGATTTATTTATAATGTTGACTTTTTGAACAATCGTTTTATTTTTGACTTCTGTTGACTTAGTTATCTTGGTCATCAACTTCTATTAAAACAGTTGACTTATGTTATGACTAGTGGATTTATAACACCATCGATTTTTTTAACAATTGACTTTTTTTTTTGTTCATCGATTTATATTTGTTTTATGTTGATTTGTTTATTTTTTGTTGACTTATTACATTCTACATTGATTTATTAACAAGGTCGATATTTTGAATGGTTGACTTAAGTTTAATTTTTGTCGACTTCTTTACTTTTCCATCGATTTATTTTAAAACTGTCGACTTTTTTTTTGTTTGATTATTTTTTTACATAATCGACTTTTGATGATGTTGACTTATTTGTTTTGTTTGTTGATTTATATTTTTTTACCGTCGATTTGTTTGGTCTTAGTAGACTTATTTCATTTTAAGTTGAATTATTAATATGATTGACTTTTTGAACTGTCGACTTATATTTTATTCCTGCTGATTTATGTTTTTTCGTTATTGACTTATATTAAAAAGTTGACTTGTTTTTTTATTATTGATTTGTTACCTAGTCGATTTTTTTGAACTGTTGATTTTTTTTTTTAAATCACAATTTTATTATTTTATTAAACCTAACAATTTTCAAAATAAACTAAAATATATAATTATTTTCAAAACTTTTTTATTAGATGAAAAAATTTGAAGAATTATTAGTGAATTATATTTATTTACAACTAATATTATCTAAACGATTTACTAAAAATAAATGGAAAAAATAATTCTAATTAATTTGATTTTAGTTTTATATAATAAAATTTTAAAATTAAATTACTAAATAATTATTAATGAATCATATATTTATTTAAAATTAAATTACTAAATAATTTTTTCAAATGAATTAATTTAATTATATTGTATTTAGTTTTAATTAATTTGTAATTGAGGACAAAATAGTCATTTAGTTCAATACATAAGGTACATTTCAAAGACTTAAAAAATTTAGTATATATTTCAAATTTCCTATTAAGTTTAAGGTATGTATTCAAATTTTTCCTATATAATTTCAGTAATTAGTTTAAAAGGATAGTTTTTAGTTCTAGTCATACTATTTGCAACCATTAAATTGTAAAATTGTATAATTGTGAAAGCCAAATAAGTATGTATATATAACAGATTAACATAGTCATTACGTAAAAAGTAATGTATTTATAAAATTATTTGTTAGTGTAGTGTAGACCAATTTACTGAATTGGTAATTTAACATTCTATATAGTTGAACGAAAAATAACATGAATCACACAAGCAGTTCCACAATTTTACAAATTATCAAGTAAGGACATCAATTAATCTCAATAATGTTGTGCCAGTTTACATCATTTGTATCATACAATTTGTATGGGTTATTAGTTCTGATGTAATATCATTGTTATGTGGGTCATTGATATTTCACAATATAGGCTTTAGTTTAGGCCCAAAGATTACATTGTAGCCCATTAGATTCATTTAATTGGTCACAGCGGTAAATTACTAAATTATACGATTGCGGCTTTGGATACGTTTACGTATGTCGCCATGCGCTGTGTCCAACTTGAAATGCAACTTACATTTTCTGTCGTCAAACCGAACCAAATTGATGATACTAAGGTTGGTTTTCAGTTTCGGTTGTATAAGTCAAACCAATCAACTAGGGGTGATTTGGTGTATGTACTTGATCCCAGTTTATAGTTTCCAATTCCAACTAAACCAAATCCGAGTAATGACAATCTGTAAACTGAACATCATATTATACCTAACAAAATCGGAGATGAATTAAAAACCTAAGCTGAAAGAGAAATGTAGCGCATGTTATGTTTGATAATCAAATCTAAAACTAAGATTTCTTAAATACGGTATATAGTATTCACAATATGTATGACACCAGGCTATTTAATTCTGAAATAGACATCGTATTAGATAAAAATAAAATACCATTAGAATTGATTCAATTTTAGCTAACTTTAAACTAAAGAACAAGTTCAAGATAACGACAGACAATAGCAAATGGAGGCTATTTGATTTCAACTCTTATGAAAATCTCAGTAGAAGCCCGCATTAGACAGATGGAGGCTACTAATGATTTCAACTCTAGTCTAACATAAAAGAGATAAGCAACGACCATAAAAGAACAAGGTAGTCAAGATAACAGAGATTCAACAAGTGGAACAACTTAAGAAAACGAAACAAGTGGAACAGCCATATTTCTTCATTACTCTCACTCATACTTCACCTTCTTCTTCTTTTTGCTACTACTGATGACAGCGGGAGGATCACACAAACGCAGGCCAGCCCAGTCCAACTGCAATTGTTTATCAGCCACATTATGGTCTCTGACTCTCACTATAAATAGGAGTTGTGTAATGCACTATTTTTGATCAAAGAACTTATATGTGTCATTCTTATTACCATTCTGTTCATTAGTTGTTAGTTGAACCATAAAAGAAGTTACGAACTTATATAGAGAACCTTGGCATTTTTCGTGGATATAAAGTTAGTAACGAAATTTATAGATAGGGGCCACTATCATTAATTCACTATTTCCGTCACGTAGCATTTGGATTAGTTTGTACTTCGTACCTAACAAGGCAATCGAAGTTTAAATCAACGACGGACCACGCTCTTATTAAGATTACTTTATTGTTTACTTTACATCAATTGATCCATATACATGAAACTAGTCGCCCTCTAAACTACATGTCTAAAATGTGTATATGTGCGCGCGATCGTATTTCCATTTTTATGGAAACCTTACATTACATTACATAGTCACGGTCACTATGTTACTTTTTATAAACAAGCATATATTGAGTTGAGTATATTATTGACTAATCAAGAAAACTAATAATATATCCATAGCTTTGTTCTTCATGTTTAGTCTGACACAAGTTCAGAGTTCTAGTTATATAGTAATATCCAAGTTAATTAAAAGTTATCAACAAATCAAAACTTGTTTGTTTTAAGGCAAATGAAATTTGAACTAAATTAAGAACGAACGTCCGTACGAAAAGAACTAAACGAAAATTATAGAGTTTTGATTTACAATCCTTTAACTAAAAACCACAAGAAAAGAAAAGGGAGCAATTAATTTTTGATACATTCAAAAACTAACAGATTTTGAAATTTTGGAAGCTTTATACGAACTAACACGAAAGATACCAAATCGTGTATTTAAGTGTTCTTGATTTGTCTATCCTGGTTTTCATGTGTTATACATTCGATTTTATAAAATACTTGAATACATGTTATGTAATTTCAACAATTAGTTTAAAAGGTTAGTTTTTAGTTCTAGTCATACTATTTGCAACCATTAAATTGTAAAATCGTATGATCATGAAAGCCAAATAAGTATGTATATAACAGATTAACATAGTCATTACGTAAAAAAAAAGTAATGTATATATAATATTATTTGTTAGTGTGGACTATTTTACTGAATATGTAATTTAACATTCTATATAGTTGAAAGAAAAAAGTAACATGAATCACAAGCAGTTAGACAATTTTACAAATGATCAAGTAAGGACATCAATCAATCTCAATAATGTTGTGCCAATTTACATCATTTGTATCATACAATTTGTATGGGTTAGTTCTGATGTAATATCATTAAACTGAACATCATATAGATTCTCTTGTAGCCCATTAGATTCTCTTAATTGGTCACAGCGAGTAATGACAATCTGTAAACTGAACATCATATATACCTAACAAAATTGGAGATGCATTTAAAACCTAAGCTGAAAGAGTAATGTAGCGCATGTTATGTTTGATAATCAAATCTAAAACTAAGATTTATTAAATACAGAATATAGAATATAGTATTCACGATATGTATGACATCAGGCTATTAATTTACACAATAATGTCACGAAAGTCATACCTAAAATCTGGCACTTGTCTCCCGACATTTCATTAATTTCCGGTGAATATTATACTTATACTAATATTTGTTTTGTGCAAAAAAAAAAACAAGAAATTATTTTGTCATCTACTAGGAATTTGTGAGAAGTAAGAACAACCGAAACTTTGAATTTGTAAAATGCAATACGTATCGTCAATTCTTATTGGTACAAATGAAAAGAATCATGAAATTTCTTTTAATGATCAGTGCTTGTGCAGGTAAGGTAAATATATTCGTGTTCACATTTGGTCTAAGCACGTGAATCGGAAATTTGTATTGACGAAAACAAATCATATAACAAAACAAAAAGAAAGTCTCTGATTTTGAAATATTTTAATTATTACATTAGTGCGGTTTTGTGAACAATTTTATTTGGTTCAAATAAAAATAAAATAAGATTTGTAAAACTATATATTGTTTTAATGTTAATTTAATAGCCGCTTCTCAAAAGTCTTTGCATTGTGTCCGTGACACTGTCGGGCAAGAGCCAAGAGGTTCCGAACGGTTGATGTCGACATTAACCTAACGGTTGTCTTTTTATGACAACTACATTCATATAATACTCTAAACTGTAAAGTTCGTATTATTTATTTAAATATTTCTATTAACCATTTAATTGATCTAGAAAAAGAATACATACTTTAGAGGGTGTGTTCATTAATTATTAATTAAAAGCAAAAAAAATTTAGACACCATGCAAAATGATTCATAAAGTTTTAACGTATACTCATATTCTTTACTACATTTTCAAATATGTCATTTTCACTCAGAATAAATCATGAGAGTCGTTGGGAAATTTCAAAAGCTTTTGAAAGACAAATCAGTATAAAAAAGATTTGATTGATATTAAATAATTTGACCTTCTGTATATATACATGTGTTTTCACACTCATGTCAATCACTTATTT
>NC_025693.1:37934609-37954076 GCF_000633955.1 Camelina sativa
TCATCATATATTGGTTCTAGCCTTCTAGAGCATTGTTTTATATCACGATGATCGGAACTATATAACATTTTTGCTTATCACAGTTTTAGATAGATATTTTTATTTTTGTTAGAAAAGTTTGAGATCGATCTCGTACCATATATATTCCGTATATATGTTTTGACAAACTATTACGCATTTTATTTATTAATAACTGGATAATTTAAGGAATAAGAATCCTTATCTCCAAATAATTAGGACTCGTACCCGCTGATCATGATAAATCAATACTACATATACAAACACACACAATTGATGGAGCTCATGACCATAGTGTTTGTGGCATAATTAACAAACCTTGATGGAGTATCAACCTAAGGGATCATTGGAATGGATCGACATACGGTTGATATTTGTGTTTTCGGCGATGATCTTCTTCCTAATAGTTATTTTTCTTTTCCTTTGTGGCTGCCTCTTCCTCCTCCAACATGCCAAGACTTATACCAAAAACGACGACCACGACTTATACGAGGCATATCAGCGAAGATCAGCAATACAAACTAGTAATACTCGGACCTAGAAGAAGGCATGTTTTTTTCCTATTGTCGTTAGTTTTTATTTCTTAGTTTAGTTTATAGGTGTTTCAATTAGTTTAATTATTCTTATTTTATTCCATAAATTGTAATTGCGGTTTAAATCGTTGCCAATTAAGAGCCATTCGTGCTTTGGGGTTTTTCAGTTTCTTAGGGTACGTNTCCTCCAACATGCCAAGACTTATACCAAAAACGACGACCACGACTTATACGAGGCATATCAGCGAAGATCAGCAATACAAACTAGTAATACTCGGACCTAGAAGAAGGCATGTTTTTTTCCTATTGTCGTTAGTTTTTATTTCTTAGTTTAGTTTATAGGTGTTTCAATTAGTTTAATTATTCTTATTTTATTCCATAAATTGTAATTGCGGTTTAAATCGTTGCCAATTAAGAGCCATTCGTGCTTTGGGTTTTTTCAGTTTCTTAGGGTACGTTCTCTTGTAATCATGATCAGTTGATCACTTGAGATCGATCGTGCCAATTAGATTTTAATTTGTGGATACAAGATCCGGAGAGAATATGCATGTATGAAAAGAAAAAAAATTAACACAAAGTTACTTGATTAAAATATTCATGTCAGGTAGAGAGATAGATTGATTCAGGACGTTAATCAGAAGGTCGGGGTGAGTGTGAGTGTGAGTGTGTGCCAGAGAGAAATTTGGCGATTTCGTGACTTCGTGCGAATCTCCATCGGAGATCGGCCTCACGCCAGTCGCCGAGAATATTCTTCTTCCTCCCTCCTCTTCCTTTCTTGTCCCTGAGAGTGTGTTCCCCGTGTGTAATGGCTGACTCTCCAGATCCCCCCGACGGTTCTATGTCTCCAATCCAAGCTCCAGATCTAAATCTATCCTCGGCTCCTCTTAATGAATCCTCTCAGATCTCGCCTCCTCCTTCCTCGATCCCACGGCAGGTGCCGTTTGTTGACGCACCGTCTCATGCCGAGCGATTCAAAGCCTCTCTCAGAAACTTTCGGAGAATTGATTCTCCGGTTCTCATGGAAGATGGAATTCCAGTTGTTCAAGCTCCTACCTCTGTCCTGTTAAAGTCAGCCGACCAATGGAAGGGTTACATCATAGCTCATTTTCACGGGTTAATTCCTACTGCCTCGAAGATTTTCTCGGACCTCAATCCAGTTTGGGGAAAGTATGGAAGCATCACCATTAGACATGTCTCAGATACATCTTGCCTCGTTCTCATTCCATGTCTTAAAACCCGGGAGTGGGTTCTGCAGGTGGGTTACTGGCAAGCAGGGAACTGCGCATTTAATGTTTCTCCTTGGTCCGTTGATGCTTCCCTGGAGGTTCAAGATCTCAAAACAGTACCTACTTGGGCAGTGCTGCACAATGTTCCTCCCCAATTGTATTCCCTTTCTGGTATCAGCCTCATCACTAGTGCAATTGGCGAGCCTCTGCATACTGAAAAGTCTAAATTGGATCCCTACTATATGGGTAAAACAAAGGTCAAGGTTGAAATCTCTCTGGAAAAGGCTCCCCCTTCAACCATCATTGTGCGGGATGAGGCTTTAAACTCGGTCAAAGTAAGCGTTACTTATCCTCGTCTACCTCCGAAGTGTTGCAATTGTGGGCGATTTGGACATCTTATTAGCAGGTGTCCCAAGCCACTCATGAAGCAGCAGGTCGTTTTTGAAAAGAATGGGGGGTTTGTACCTGGGGGTGTTGCCTCTGCGGTTTCTAAGGTGCCTTTGGTCTCAGAGAAGGAGACTGTTAAGCTTGTGGACACTCCTATCTCTACTGAGGTTCTTCCCAGTTCGGGGTCACCCACGGATGCCCTGGATACTCAAAAGGATGCTTCTTCTAGCTCACATGATAGAGGCAATAAGAAGCATCGAAGTAGAAGTACCCCTCCAGTTAAGCGTGTTATCCTGCCTCTGAAGGATTTCTCTGTGGCGGATACAATTCAGGCGAATGTAGAGAGCTGGTTACGGGAAAGAGAGGCGAAGCAGATAATAGCAGTGAAAGATCTCCTTGGTCATACTAGTCATGCTCCCGAGGTCTCTGAGGAACCTTGGACAGAGATTACCTCGAAGTCAAAGTCAAAGAAGAAGAAAAAGATGACTCAGAACTCGATCAGTCAAAACGCTCAGTCTTCAAACCTTTCAAGGCAAGGTATTCCTGGTGCTTTGGGGGTTCGAAAACTAGCAAAAATGGAAAATAAAAAACAGTTTGGTTTACAGAGGATGGAGAGTAAGTTTAACGGAATGAAGCCTTGTCCTGAGAAGTATAAGATCGTTCCCTCCACCTCAAGCTCTCAACCTGACCGGGGTAGTTCCTCGGTTAGGACTTGTTAGTTCCTGAAAGAGCTTTGCTCTACCTTCACTTTTGGGTTATAGATGACGAAGGTTTTTTGTTGGAATATTCGGGGTTTAAATAGTACCTCTAGGCAGCGGTATTTAAGAAACTGGGTCCTAAAGAATAAGCCTCTTCTTGGCAGTATTTTGGAGACACATGTCTTGGAGGAGAATGTGGCTCAGGTTTTGCAGGCTTCCTTTCCGGGGTGGAGAGGAGAGCAAAACTATCAGTTTGCGGCAAATGGACGTATTTGGGTTGTCTGGGACCCGTCCATCTCGGTTATTTGCTTTTACATGTCTGCGCAAATAGTATTGTGTGGAGTTTACATTCCAAGTACAAAAGAGAGTTTCGCGGTGGCCTTTGCTTACGGCTTTAACACTCAGGTTCAGCGGAGAGCTCTATGGGAGGATATTACGATGATAGTGCAGAACTCTCCTGCTCGACATTCGCCTCTGATGGTCCTTGGGGACTTCAATCAAATTCTCACTGCAAATGAGCACTTTTCGGTTCACCCTCATCCTCTACCTTTCGCTGGTATGTCAGAGCTATTAGAGTGCACATCTGCAAATGAGTTATCGGATTTGCCTGGTAGAGGAGCCTTCTTTACTTGGACTAACAGTCAACCTGAAGATCCTGTCCTTAGAAAACTTGATAGAGTCCTTGTAAATGAGCAGTGGAGGGCCTCTTTTCCGGATTCCCTTGTCGTGTTTGATCCTCCTGGAGACTCGGATCACTCCCCTGCTCTGGTCTCCACCTCTGAACCTATTGCAGGGAGCAAGAAAACATTCAAATACTTTTCATTCTTGTCTACTCACCCTCGGTTCAAGACTGTTATTGCTGAAGCTTGGAGTTCAGAAGTTATGGTAGGGTCCAAACTGTTCACTTTGGCTCAGCGTATGAAACAGGTTAAAGCGGCCTGTCGTCAATTGAACAGAGAGGGCTTTGGCAATATTCAGCAGAGAACTAAGGATGCTCTACTCCAACTGGAACTGATACAAGCTGCTTTAATGACTACTCCTACCACTACTTTGTTTCGAGAGGAATTTGTTGCAAGAAAGAAATGGAGATTTTTTGCAGATGCTCAAGAATCTTTTTACAAACAGAAGTCAAGAGTACGCTGGTTATCTGAGGGGGATGCTAATACTGCCTTTTTCTTCAAATCAGTTCTTGCTAATCAAGGGTTCAACGCAATCAAGTATCTCAGGACTGATGAGGATGAGCGTGTTTATAATGTTATTCAGATCAAGGAACTTCTTCTAGCATATTATCAGAATCTGTTGGGATCTGAGAATGTTGGAGTTACCCCTATGACGGTGGAGAGTATCAAAGCTCTAAACTCGTTCAGGTGTGAACCGGAACTGGCCACTCAACTCCTTCAAACTCCCTCTGTCGCAGAGATAAGACGAACCATTGTCACTATGCCTAAGTCTAAAGCGCCTGGCCCGGATGGTTTCCCAGTTGAATTCCTGAGGGAGGCTTGGGACATAGTTGGTAGGGACACGGTGGAAGCTGTTCAGCAATTCTTCGAGACTGGATACCTCCCAAGAAACTTTGCCGCAACCGCCATTACTCTCATCCCCAAGGTCCCAGGAGCAGATAAAATTGCACAACTAAGACCTATATCCTGCTGTACAACAGTCTACAAAGTCATTGCTCGCCTGCTGAAACAAAAGCTTAAACTGTTTATTGCTGATGCAGTTCAAGCGAACCAAGTTGGGTTTGTTCAAGGTCGTCAGTTGTGTGAAAACGTTTTACTTGCCTCAGAGCTAGTTAACAACTTTCACTCGGCAGGACCTACTACTAGAGGCTGTCTTCAGGTGGACCTAGCAAAGGCTTATGACAATCTTGATTGGAAGTTTTTGGAGAATCTCCTTATCGCTCTAGACTTGCCGGCTCAGTTTATTGGTTGGATCAAGGAATGCTATACTACTCCTTCCTTTAGTATAGCTTTAAATGGCGAACTGGTGGGTTTTTTTCCAGGCAAGAAAGGTCTTCGTCAAGGTGATCCAATCTCCTCCTTACTATTCGTTTTGGCTATGGATGTTTTATCTAAGAAACTGGACAGAGGAGTTTTGAATCAGAGGTTTGGGCCTCATCCGCAGTGTTTAGCTCCCCTAATTACTCATTTAAGCTTTGCGGATGACATCCTAATATTTTTCGATGGCAAGCAAGACTCGTTGGATAACATTCTCCAGATTCTTGAGGAGTTCAAAATCGAATCAGGCTTGGGGATAAACAAGGAGAAAACGGCTCTGTTTTTGGATGGTGATGATATCCAACAGAACCAGAGTATAGCAGAGAGAGCAGGTTTGATTCAGGGCTCCTTTCCAGTTAAGTATCTCGGGGTCCCCTTATCCACAAAAAAATGGTAAGACAAGATTACCAGCCTCTGATAGATAAGCTTCTTCGTAGATTCAACTCTTGGACTGCAAGACACCTTTCTTTTGCTGGTCGATTGCAGTTAATTCAGGCTGTCATCTATTCCACCATCACATTCTGGGCTTCAATGTTTATCCTCCCAAAGAGTTGTTTGGAGGAAATGGAGAGTATGTGCAGTGCTTTCCTTTGGAAGGGTGTACCTAATTCTGCTAGGGGTGCTAAAGTCAGCTGGGAGTCAGTTTGCACAGAGAAGGAATGTGGAGGTCTTGGTCTCAAACGGCTCACAAACTGGAACAAGGTCCTTGTTCTGAAACTGATCTGGCTTATTTTTGCTGCTGGGGGTTCTCTCTGGGTCTCATGGGTAAGGATGCACCTAATTGGCAACCAGTGTTTTTGGGATCTAAATGGTAACGCCTCGGGGAGTTGGATATGGAGGAACCTCTGTAACATCAGACATTTGGCTCGACCCTTCATCTTTTGTGAATTGGGTTCTGGTATTACTTGCAAATTCTGGACTGATAATTGGACATCTCTCGGACCATTACTGGACTTAACAGGGGCTTCTGGTCCCCGAATAACGGGTCTCCCTTTATCTGCGGTGGTTCATGATGCTGTAAGGGATGGTTAATGGTGGTTGGCTAATAGCAGGAGTCGAAACCCCATAATCCAATTACTCAAGTCCTGCCTTCCTCCCCCTCCTCTAGCTAATAGTCCTAATAATCAAGATGATTGCTATCTCTGGAAGATTGGTGATGCGTCTCCATCCACTTCGTTCTCCGCAGCCGCCACTTGGAGTTATCTATATCCTCCGGGAAATAAGGTAGACTGGTATGCTTCTGTATGGTTTAAAGGCAGAATCCCCAAGCATGCCTTCATAGCCTGGCTCAACTCTCGCCATAGACTTCTTACAAGGGATCGAATGGTTCGCTGGGGTTTTACGGTTCCATCTTCCTGTGTGCTCTGCAACTCCTTCGATGAATCTCGTCAACACCTGTTCTTTGATTGCTCCTATGCGAAGGAGGTTTGGCATCACTTCACTGGTAAAGTCCATCTCTCTCCTCCTTCATCCTTTGAAGCGGGAGTCACATGGTTGAGGAATCCTTGTAGGGATAAGAACATCACTTGGATTCTTCGACTTCTTTACCAAGCCTCAGTGTATTCTATTTGGAAGGAGCGGAATTCACGCCTTCATACCTCTCTCTCTCGACCAGCCTCGACATTGATCCAAGAGATCAAGAACATCATTCGAGCTCACCTTGGCCCCCTCACGCTCAAGCAAAAGATCTCCAACCCAGATGACTCTCTTTTGATCACTTGGTTCCGTTACTTCCTCTAATATATCTCTCTCCTTTTCCTCGATTGTTTTTCTCTTCCTATATTGTATAAGATGGTAAGTGTTACTCGTGTGGAGGCACTTTGTATGTTTTAACGGAATTAATGAAGTATGTTAAAAAAAAAAATAAAAAAAAAATAAAAAAAAAATAAAAATAAAGGAATTTCACTAAAAGTGATTAATTATTTCTTATAGAAAGACACAAAAGCAAAACATAATGAAGGAACAAATTGAACCAAATCCAATGATTTAAGAACAAACTAAATACCATAATAAAGACTTCAAACTCGATTGACGATGATTGATCCCTTGTCCACATCATGGTCGCTGATCGTCTCGTCGGTTCTTAGAGTAGTATATGAGGGTTTATGAAGGGATAGCCACTTACGAAGATAATAAAATATTATGCTGCCCAAAAGGACAAGGTAAAGGAATATGGCTCCGATCATCGCATACATAAATTTTAACGTTTCTTCTGAGGAGAGGTGGTCACCATCATCTTGCATGGTTAAGCTAGCTAGATAGCGATCCACTAACAAGGTAAATTAGGTAATGTGATAATATTTAACTAGACCTTTGAGTTAATTTTCACCTATAAAAAGAGAAGATGCTCTTGCATATATATAAAATATCATATATGTATATATATATATATATTGTTGTTAAGTCTTGTTTGTAATCCGATTACATGATGAATATGGCTTGATACATATATATATATAATTATAATTTCTGAAGATAATCGTCTCCAAAAAAGATAAATAAAATACGTAACCACAATATCTTTATTGTAAATCTGATAGGTCTTCAATTCAGAAGATAAGAGACAGATTAGTTAATATTGAAGCAAATCCCATAAGAATAATTTAAGGGGAAAAAAAAAGAAGTTTATAGAGAATATTAAGATGACTACAAGATAATTTATCTTCATCGCTAACTTTGCGCTTTGTCTTGATCGTCATTAGAATTCAAGCTCCATGGGCTAAAAAGTGAGGTACACAATATCTTCATCTTTCTGAGTAGACGTCCGTGAGCAAAATTTAAAACAAAGACAAGAGCCGAAAAGGATAACAATCATGGACATCACCACCATTACCCTGAACAAAACTATTACGGTTTCTTCATATCGTGATGCATCCATGGTGTTTGCGAGAGAAGAGGACTTCTCGATCGGTTTAATGAATAGATAAGAGTAATTGTGAAAGTCTTTGTAAGTAGAGGAGCTATACAAACGAAATATATATAAGTAGAGGAGCTAGCGGTTGACTCCTAACTAGGTTAGCCGTTGACACAATATATAATTAGTTTTTTTTTTTCTCTCTTATTTTTACATAATTTGAGTTACATATAGATTAGGAAAAGTTAGTTAACTATTGGATAACTACCACCCTATATCTCCGGCGGCCATAATGATCAAAGAAGAAAGGAACCCTAATTACAAGCCGGCAATTAATGGACCTAACGCTAATCTCTCTTTAGGATGTTAGCTTCAACAATTTTGTGACCTTCAATTCCCTAATTACCATGGTCAATTTATCGTATTACTCGTACCTTACATAGTAAGAATCAGCTCTTACGTTGTTTACTTCAACGTGAAGAAATCAATAAAAACAAGTCCTGCGATATTGATGGATTTTTTGGTTTTAGTATTTTGTGTGATAATTTGAAGAAAAATATCTAACTATGAACTTAATTAACATCCATCACCACCTCAAGTCGAGCAAAAATTCATCATTCCGAACCATGGACGAACGACCGACAATTTATGTTGACAACAATCAAATTTTTAAAAAGGAGTTGCATTATAAGTCGATCAATGATGACTAAAAGTAAAACCCGTAAAATTGTAGAATGTAACAATATTGAACCTTAAGTATACATCTTTTAATTAAACTCCCATGCATGGGTCTCCAGAAATCAATCAGTCGCTGTCACCATCTGATATTTCCTGGATCATCTCCCCCGCAGGCAACCTCCCGAGTTCGATATCATGTAAGCGGTGATGTTCCTTCTCAAAATAATCATTAGTCAACCAATCAAAAAATATGATACTCATGATTATACAAATGTTCATAAAAAAAAAGATCAAGAACTAAAGAGCTTGAAAGCTCTATTATATCATCACGCCGGTCGTCGAAGGGAGGAGGTGCCATAGATCCCATTACTGAAACAATATGAATAACTAAAGCAATTTTTAACTTGTAAGGCGACGTACAGTATATATACAAAATTTCTTACTCCTATTGTTTTTTCCCTTATTTTTAACCACCAAAAGCATCAACATGTAACAAGATGTGAAAGTAAGTAGACGTCAATATTTAACGGATAACTTTAAATTATATATTTTTTTTTTCCAGCTAAATATTTTCCTTATGTGAGTGGGATTATGGAATTATATTGTTTTAATATATATCATTTACAATATCCTGTAAATATATATATACATTAATAACGAAAATTTTAAAAACAATATTTGATTTGTAGACATTTACATCTCACTGACTTAAACAGATAATTATGAACAAAATCTTTACTATATCTTCTAAAATTGAAGATATATACTACTAAAAAACATAATTACCCTTATGCTCATTTAATGATTCACAAAAAAAAAAAAAAAATTAGTGAGCTAATTTACACTTTTTAATTTTTTTTTTAAAGAACCAAATGACTCGAAGCGGAACTAGACACTGGAAGAATGAATACATACATTATGTGGACATCACTCAATCAGAATCATATACACAATAGTAAGCATCTTCTCCGACTAAAATGTTTCGCATAATTTTGGGATGAATAAGTCTCTGATTTTGTGTTCTGCTATTGCCTTATCTACTTGAGCACCATTTGATCCACTTGAGCTTATTCTGCTCAAAAATTTTCTTTCACATACAAGTAACTATTGTCTCTTACTATCTTCTTGAAAATACTCACACACTGTGTTTATAGAGTCAACTACAATAAAACTACACAAACAAACAAACAAATTTCAACCTTGTTCGAGAAACAGATTTGAGTCTTCATGCTCCTTCATTTTGCTATCATCTTGAGGACGTGGGGAACACCTGCTGCCAAACCGATACCAATGACTCCTAGCAAAACCACACACATAGCTTTGCACTTGCTGACTCCATAAGAAGCGGTCCATATGCTAGCAATGATTATCTTCATCGCTAAGGCTAAGCTGGCTGTAACAACAAATCTTGTCCAATAATCCTGTATGAATCCGCAGAAAAGAGTGACTACTCCTCCTATTAATATCCATGGTATAGAATTTGGCTCCACCTTGGCTTCTTTATCCATGGAGATGTAAGTGACAACATTGTTGAATACTTTGCCCATGAGTATACCGCATAATGAAGCAAAGGCACCGAGAGCAGTTATTTTCACGCTTTCATTAGCATATGTAACCACATAAGCAGTGATAGCTACTAGGGCACCCATCATAACCCCCAACTCATCTCCTGTCAAGATGCCTTTAGGGGCTACAGTGCTCTTCAGCCACTTTGGCAGTGTATTCACCATGGTTTGTAATGCAGAACCATCTATGGGATCCTTCTCCCTCAGTAAGCTTTCCTTCTCTTCTTCCCAGTTCTTTCTCTGGTTTGCAGTTAAGGTTTTCTGCTCTTCTTCCCATTTCTTTCTGTGGTATGCCACCTCCTCCTTTCGGAACTCTGCTACTGTCTCATAGTTCCAAGGGTTTCTCTGTTCATTCAAGTGAGAAAAGAAAGGATATTGAGTTTTTACTGTTGAATATCACAATGCGTGCCTTTCTCAATGTATATATTGAGTTNTTTGAGAATGGTAATGTTGTTTGGATCCCATGTGAGATTACCTTATATTCTTGAATGACAAATTGATCTAAGTGCTACATGAGTACAATTAGAAAAATATAATACTAATATATATTTATTTATTTTTATTTTTATAATTTTTAAACATTGATTCAATATATAATATATGAATAATAATAATTAAACAAAAAATATATTTAATTAATTGTCATATTATTTAGATATATCAACAACATCTATTTAAGAACATAAAACTATAATTGATAAATTTGGAGGAAACCTTAGAAGTGAAATAGTTTCTCTCATTTTATTCATTAGCTTTTAGGCTTATATTTATACAAAGATATAACTTGTCTAACAAGTTCTTTACATATTCAATAATGGTAAATCTACTTATTTAGTAATAGGAGAATATTACACAAATGTTAACTTTCCATTTAACTCGATCTCGTAATCTCCAAGATCTCCTCATACCCTCCCGCAAGCTCATACGTGGTAACACGTATGAGATTGGACGATCATCATCACATCATCTTCACGGTCTTTGTACTCACTATAGAGTCATCAATGGCGTTATACCTCGCCATAAGGTCATCGAGTCGGTGGAGAATGTGTATCTCCATTGATTTCAAAATCACAAGTTTAAATCGTTCTTCAAACTTCTTGTTCATGAAGAAACTTGTGTAGTGGTCATGGTCAAATTCAGGTTTGTCATCTTCGGATCAGCATCGTATCCGTCAGATTCATCACTTTGATAGTTATCTTCGTGGCTCCATCTTGTTTGTAGGAAAAAAATGAATCCACATGAAGACTCGTTGGAAAACACAATCATGTGCTATTGTACCCATATCTCTCATGAAAGAGACACATCTTTCTTTCTTTCTTTTTTTTCTAAAAAAAACAGTCGAACAAATTTTTTTTTTTTTTAAGTTTTTTTTTTTTTCTTTTTTTCGAAAAAACAAAGCAAAAAAAACGAAAAGAACTATAAAAGAAATCAAGGAAGTATGTTTGATACACCAAAACAAAGAAAACCAGTACGAACAAAGAAACAAAATTCAAAATTTTTTTTTTTTTTTAAACTGTAGAAACAAAAGAAAACCCTAATCCATTGGTATAAGATCAAGGCTCTGATACCATGATAAATTTGGAGGAAACCTTAGAAGTGAAATAGTTTCTCTCATTTTATTCATTAGCTTTTAGGCTTATATTTATACAAAGATATAACTTGTCTAACAAGTTCTTTACATATTCAATAATGGTAAATCTACTTATTTAGTAATAGGAGAATATTACACAAATGTTAACTTTCCATTTAACTCGATCTCGTAATCTCCAACATCTCCTCATAAGTTTCCTATTCTATTTATTTACTTACCTTACTCAAAAGTCCCTGGAGTTCATCACGCTTTGTGGTAAGATATTGGTTCTCCCTCTTTTGTTCTTCCAATTTCTTCTCCAAAAAGTACATTCTTATTTGTGAGTACTTCGTACTGTTCAACCAGAGCATGCTGTTGTTTCTCCATAAACTCTATATTCTTCTTGGATGTTAGCAGCTCATTTTGAAACTCTGCTGCTGTCTCATCGTTCCAAGGGTTTCTCTGTTTATTCAAGTGAGAAAAGAAAGATATTGATGAGTTTACTGTTGAATATCACAATCCGTGCCTTTCTCAATGTATATATTGAGTTTCCTATTATATTTATTTACTTACCTTACTCAAAAGTCTTTGGAGTTCATCACGCTTTGTGGTAAGATATTGGTTGTCCCTCTTTTGTTCTTCCAATTTCTTCTCCAAAAGTATATTCTTCTTTTTGAGTACTTCGTTCTTTTCAACCAGAGCATGATGTTGTTTCTCCATTTCTGTCTTCTCTTCAACAAATTTATCCAGTTGTTTCTCCATATACTCTATCTTCTTCTTGGATGTTAGCAGCTCATTTTGCTTTTGAGAATGGAAAAAAGATACTCAGCTACACGAAGTATAGCTCAATACATGACCACACATCTCAACTTTAAAAATGTATTGTCAACTACACCAAGTAAATGTATTGGTCACATATACCAACTATATGATGACATGTGCTCAACATCACGATCATTTTATTCCGGTACACTGTTTGTTAGAATCCGGCGTTGACCATGTTTGACCGGTGTTGAACAATGTTGACCAACAATTTTATTTTATTTTTTTAATTTTATTATAGTATTAGAAAAAAAAACTGTTTTATAGAATAATTTATGGCCTTTAATAATTAACAAAACATCTATATTCATTATAAAGATATATTTTACATTTGTTAATGCAATCAATCTTATAATAGTTTTTTTCAATTGTAAAACTTAACTTCAAATATATTAAAAATCATTAATATATTTTTCAGATATTAAAACTTTTATTTTACCACATATCCTACTATATTAAATGAGAAGTATAAATTTGAAACTAACCTTATAATTTATGCTGCATATCTTGTGTTTTGAATTTTTAAAAACAAAGATATATTACTCAATCTATGAAGAAAACAATGCGTGTTTTAATGATCCACATCGGTGGATTAGTAAAACTAAATTTATGTGGTTGATAAAATTAATAAATTTTATTTGCTCACAATTACAATATTATAATTAATTTAAAATATTTCACAAAATAATGATGCAAATACAGCAAACAAACAATATAAAATTGTATAATATACATCAAACAAATTAAAATGCTATAATATTCTAAAATAATTAGTATTCAGAAAGATATATGTATATTTACCAAAGAATTACAATATTAAGTAAATACTGTCCATATTTTATTTATTATAACATGAATTTCTGGTTTTAGTTTAAGTTTCAATATCTTAAAAACTGTTAATGATTTATTTTCAGTTTTATTTATGTTTTGAACTTAAAAAAAAAACCTAACTATTATAAGATTGAATGCATTAAACATATATAATATATCTTTATATTGGATATAGATATGTTTTTTTAACCATAAATGATTCAACAAAACAATTTTATTACTTTTGTAAGTATTAAAAAAAAAAATTGATGGTCAACATCAGATATATTTAGTCAACGCCGGATTCTGATAAATAGTATACCAAAATAAAATGATCATGATGTTGAGCACATGCCATCATATAGTTGGTACATGTGGCCATGCAATACATTTACTTCGTGTAGTTAGCTATACATTTTTAAAGTTGGTATGTGTGGTCATGTATTCAGTTATACTTCGTGTAGCTCACTATCTTTTTTCCTTTGAGAATTCACATCAGACAGCTTATCATCATCATCATTAATAAAAGCTTTTGCTTCCTTCTTCAGTTGAAGGACTTTGTAAAGAAATTGATCCCTGCATCAGCAAAGAGAAGAAGAAAGAAAGAAAGAAAGAATATAAATTGATCTATGCATGTTTGATCATAAACAAGAAACAAAAGGCCAAATGAAATTTGAACCTGATCAGTGCTTCCTTGACCTGTTTTGGCAAGCATCGAAACATCAATAATCATCAAACCATTAACACAAAATTTTATATAAACAGAACAGCATTTAAAAAGGAGCATCCATATGTGATACCTGACGAGCATGTATCTCACTTTCAAGATTAGAATTTTCATCCCGAAGAAGAAGAATCCATTTTTCGTTGCAAAGAGTAATCCTCGCCTGAAGAAAGGTACAATTTCCAAGCTCAAAACGCGCGCTCAGTATATATAAAACAACCCAAAGAAAACTCTAAGCGATATCCACTTCCAACTCATTTAAGGTATATTGGAAACTGACCTCACGAGACTGGATTGTAGCACCGCTTGAAGACTCGTTGACGTTAGTAGTAGTAGTAGTATCCTCCTCCTCTGCTACTTGGTTTAAAGACCTAAGACGTTCAGGCGTAGCATCCACAGATTCTAATCCCGATTCGAGATCTTTCACACGATTCTTCAATTCAACACACTTTTGCACTTTTGACGACCAAAAATCACCAACAGAACAATATCAGAACAAATGATCACTCAGAATCAATCTCAAACCCTAAATTCCACCAACATTTCATTCCGATCATCTTATGATTGATTGAATTTTCATAACGATCGTCACAATTAGATTGTTCTCTTACGAAAAACAAAAACCAAAAAGAAGAAAGAAAGATCTTTCTTTACCTTTTCGAGATCTTTCATGTTTCAAGTCTCCGATAAAATAGCGAATCTTCTCTTGTGTATCATCGGTTCCTGCCATGGCTGGTTTGTTTCTTCGTCAACTTAGCTCCTCAGTAGGGGAAAATATCTCAGTTTCTTCTCGTTCTAGTAACCGTTTCTAATCGGAGAAGATGAATTCGCCGATCAGAAACAAAAAGAAAAGGAAGAAGCTAATTCTGCGTATCGACCATTCCCGCCATGGTTGCTTACTGTGCTTTTAAGCTCTCTCTCGCTCTCTCTACTAACAAAGTATGACTCAAAAACTAGTATCTCACTTTTCTGTTACTATCGTTTTTAGTTTTTTTCTTTTTTCTTTTCCGTATAACAACAAATTAACCAAGTTAGTTTGATGTCAAAAAAAACAAAGAAAAAAAAAGTTAGCAATTTCGGCCCATACTTATGGAGCCCAAACTAGTAAGCCCAGATCGTTTTGCAAATTGGAGAATTGTGGTATACACAACAAAATTACACAAATATGGAAAGAGACTAACTCGGAAAAAAACAAATGTCTCTACCTTTTTTTTTATTTCTTTTTCTTTAATACGTTTACGAAATTTAATGTTTAATATTCTACTGCCTTTTCAAGATATTTTGTTTTCCAAATTATAAGTAACTACATCCTTGATAGTGAACATGGTTTGGGGGTGTAGCTCATATGGTAGAGCGCTCGCTTCGCATGCGAGAGGCACGGGGTTCGATTCCCCGCACCTCCATTATTCATTTAATTATTTATTTTATGACTTACTAATATATATCTCTCAAGCTCAACCGTCGGATTGTTTTTTTTTTTGGGGGTCATATATCGAAAAATCAACGGCGCAAGATCAACCGAAGCAATAGATAGAAGAAAGAAAAAAAAATAGTATATCATTAGAGAACGTTGGTTTCTTCTTCCCTCTTTCATAGCCTCTCGTTTCTCATCTCCGAGAGAGAACCACCACCGAACCGATGCTCCTCCGTCTTCTTCGCCGGTGACTTTCTCTTCCGATTATAATCAATGAGTCTTCGTGTAGTTTCCTCCGTCTTCTCCGGAATCAATCGCATCCCTAACCTCCACGACGACACTCACCCTCTTCTTCGCTCTCTGTTCTTCAAACCGGCGAATATCGGTCGTCTACGGCGACGGATTCTATTCTCGTCCTATGGAGACCGGAGCAGAGACAGTGTCAGATCCGCCGCAGCCGATGTTTCGTCGTCTATTCTCGACGACGAGCTTCTGAGCAGCGTATCCGCCGTTAGAGATGCGGATGAAGCGCTCGAGATGATTTCTGAACGATTCGGGTCAAATCGCGGCGGAATCGTTGAGCTTGAAGATTGCCGTTCGATTATCTCCGCTGCTATCAGTCGCGGCAATGTTGATCTTGCCTTGTCGATATTTTACGCCATGCGAGCGAGTTTCGATTTAGGTTCTCTCATCTCATTCATCCAGAGTAGGAGTCTCTGTGATTGATTAAGCAAATTTAGGATTCATTCTTTTGTTTTTGTTTTTTATCACAGGTGGAAGTGAAATTGATCGATGGAGATGGTCAAGGCCTGACGTTGAGGTCTACACGATGTTGGTTAATAGTCTTGCTGCTTCCTTAAGGGTTTCTGATTCTCTAAGGATCATCAGAGATATTTGCCGTGTTGGAATCTCCCCTGCTGAGGAGGTAACTATGCAACAACACCTTTTTAACTTATTCACTATCCTAGAATGGTCAGGCTATGTTTGTTTAGCATGATATCGAATACATTGATATTGATCTTAGGTTCCCTTTGGTAAAATTGTGAGATGTCCCACCTGTTTGATTGCCATTGCTGTTGCACAACCCCAGCATGGAGTTCAGGTAATGACTGACCAATCTAATTGATTGTTTTTGCTCAGTATATCTTTTTATTAGAATAACTTGATGATTTGTGCTGTCTATGTTTCTAGATTGCATCTTGCGCTAATTGCCGTTACCAGTATGAGCTTTTCTCTGGTGACATAACCAGCATTGAATCAGAAGAGCTCGGGTTAGTACTCTTTAGTATTTCTCTTCTTTGTTGCCTACCTCTAGGTTTAGATTTAGATTTCTTTTAATATGTTTGTTTAGAGTACTCTTTAGTATATCTTTTAATATGTTTTGTTGGGTGTGAGAGCGGTTTTTGTTTGTGAATTTGACCTGTAAAACAAATTGAGACGTGTGTGGTGTTGATGCTGGGATATTCACTTTCTCTAAGGAGCTACATCTGCCGAACGCAGCAAGGACATTCCTCTCTGGGAGAAAGGGCTCAGACTAATCCAGATAAAGAAGAACAAGATCACATCTTCGGTGCACTCCATTGTGGTAATTGCCATTGTTAACACATTTTCATTTTCAGCGTAATTTTTGATTTTGGTACATCAGATATAGTAACCGTTGCATTGGATTTTCAGGTACGAACTCCTTCCGGTATAGCCCGAACGCACCGGTTTGCCACTGAGACAGCCGAACTCCCTGCGCAAGAGGGAGAAAGAGTGACAGTTGCCTCTGCTGCTCCTTCTAATGTTTACAGACAAGTGGGACCTTTCAAATTTAGCCCCAAAGCTCCAAAGTTTTACCCTGGAGAACCTATGAGCCTCACAAAGCACAAGGATGGACGAGAGTCACTCTTGCTAAGGCCTCCTTTAAAAGATGGAGATAAGATCTTGCAACCATCGTTTATTATACCCCTTCTTGCTGTTTTGGCTACTGGAGATGCTGCTTCTGGCTTTATTAATCCCAGTTTGCCTCAATTACTCTCAATTGCTGCTGTTACATCACTAGCAGTTGGAGTAACCGTAAATTCTTTAGTCCTTCCTCAGCTAAATCAGGTTATATTCTCTAACACATGAACTGCGTCAAGTGAACATGTCTTAGTCTCTTTGGTATGAATCTCATAATCCCTTGCACGGTTTCAGCTCCCTGAACGGACAATAGATGTGGTTGGTATCAAGCAGCAACTCTTATCTC
Source organism: Camelina sativa (assembly GCF_000633955.1). Lineage (NCBI taxonomy): Eukaryota > Viridiplantae > Streptophyta > Magnoliopsida > Brassicales > Brassicaceae > Camelina > Camelina sativa. Next base: position 37,952,136 of record NC_025693.1, read on the forward strand.
AGTATGATGTGCTCCAGCGCCGCATTAGAGATCTAAAGGAAGCAGTTGAGAAAGAGGTACCAAGTCTCATTTATCCATACCTTTTGAAACCCGCAATATGCAATCAAACACACTACTAAAACTTTGTTGTGTCCATTAGGTGTGGATGTTGGCTCGAATGTGCCAGCTCGAGAACAAAATTTTAGCAGTCGGAGAGCCAGCTTACCGGTATGACCCTCTCAGATCATTTGAACCTCATCATTCGGGAAATTGTTAAGACAATGAGATCTATCATAATAAAATGTGTATCTTACTCAAATATAGTACTCGGAGAACAAGAGTAAAGAAGGTACGAGAAACTCTAGAGAACTCCATAAAGGGAAAGATTGAGCTGATCGATAGTTATGCCAAAGTAAGAAAACGAAAAGAAAAAAAAAACAATTTTGATATTCACAAATCTCACTTGATCTCATGGTTTTAATCTTTCAGCTCGATTTCTTATACGTTTAGATATCTTCAATGATTGAGATCGAGGTGGAAATGGACACTGATGTTCTTGCAGCCGAGGAAGTGAACAATACTGTGAGTTATATTTCGAAGAGATTAGTTAAGAACCTGATGTGATCGAATCTGAAGACTGATGATTAGAACTCCATTGTTTCCACAGGAAAACATTGCTCAACAGATAGAGCAGATCATGGAACTCGAAAACCTTGAAGAGGTATTTTAGTTTTGGAAACATATATTCATATACATTGAACTGTGTATATCTTTCTCCTGCAAGTTCCGAGTTTCATTTTGGAGAACACACGCATATATATATACACATACTTACAACAACTTTGTATTTAACATTACGTTGGTCTATATGTTTGTAATGCAGAAATGGAAAATACAGGCTGAAGCAAACGACGAGGCCGAGAGACTACTCAGCTCTCAACCTTAAAACACACACCCCTGTCAACAAACCGGGTTAGTTAACCATCATACATTATACATCAATTATCACCATCATACTATAAAGCAATTATCAATTTTTCGGCGGGCATATGCATGACATTGAAAATGTCTGCTGTCAAAACTGTAACGTAGATTCGTCAATGATATGAAAAATGTGGACGAATGTTCTGGCAATAGCATCTTTAGTTACAAATCTTTTTCTTTTTCCAGAGCTGCATTGGGGATTTTACACTGTAAAAATGAATACTTTTTTTGAAAAAATTATAATTGGTTAAAGTAATAATGGAAATGCTGATCATTTGGTACAGGTCAAAAACTCTGGAGCATCGCTAAAAGTTAAGTTTCTTTTGTCGGTCGCTATTAGTTAAGTTCTTCGATACATTTGTTATGTAATATACATATACTAGTAGTCTAATAATCACCGAAATTATTAGTTTCTTTAAATATAATTTCCTTTTTTATATACCCTTTGTAATAGTCTTAAATTTGTTTTTTAAATGCAAAGCCTTTGTGAAATAAATTATTAGTAGTTGCTAAACACGCAAAGTGACACTTTTCTCCAGAGAATTGTGAGACAATTAAATTAATGGAAGTATTAATAATTATAATAAGGTTAAAATAATGAAAAAGCCACGTGTCTTCTCTTCTCCACTCCTCTTTTTATTCCGAAAACACACAAAGAAGAAGAAGAAGAAGAAGAAGAAGAAAGGTTAGTTATTAGTATTTTTCCAGGGAAGCTTCTCTTTTTGATTCTCTCTCTCTCTCTCTTCATCGCGCCTCTTGGAGCTTCGATGGTTGGGAATATTCTGGTAACGGGCGGTGCTGGTTACATCGGAAGTCACACGGTTCTTCAGCTTCTTCTCGGCGGCTACAGCACCGTTGTCATTGACAACCTCGACAATTCCTCTCTCGTTTCGATCCAACGCGTCAAGGAGCTCGCCGGAGATCATGGTCAAAATCTCACCGTCCACCAGGTTTGTTCATCTTTTTCTTCTATGTGGG
>NC_025693.1:37955992-37961655 GCF_000633955.1 Camelina sativa
TTTACTTGCAATATTTATTAAATTTTAGTTAACTTTTTTTTTTAAGAATCTTTTTCTTTCTCCAGAGCTGCATTGGGAATTTTTTGCACTGTAAAAATGAATACTTTTTTTGAAAATTTTATAATTGGTTTAAGTAATAATGGAAATGCTGATCATTTGGTACAGGTCAAAAACTCTGGAGCATCGCTAAAAGTTAAGTTTCTTTTGTCGGTCGCTATTAGTTAATTTCGGTACATTTGTCATGTAATAAATATACTAGTAGTAGTTTAATAATCACCGAAATTATTAGTTTCTTTAAATATAGTTTCCTTTTTTTTAATATACGCTTAGGGATTGTTTCATGTCCCTTTGTAATCTTAATTTTTTTTTTTTTTAAATGCAAAGCCTTTGTGAATTAAATTATTAGTAGTTGCTAAACACGCAAAGTGACACTTTCTCCAGAGAATTGTGACATTTAAATTAATTGAAGTATTAATAATAATAATAATAATAAGGTTAACAAAATAATGAAAAAGCCACGTGTCTTCTCTTCTCCACTCCTCTTTTTATTCCGAAAAACACACAAGAAGAAGAAGAAGAAGAAAGGATAGTTAGTATTTTTTCCAGGGAAGCTTCTCTTTTTGATTCTCTCTCTCTCTCTCTCTCTCTCTTCATCGCGCCTCTTGGAGCTTCGATGGTTGGGAATATTCTGGTAACCGGCGGTGCTGGTTACATCGGAAGTCACACGGTTCTTCAGCTTCTTCTCGGCGGCTACAGCACCGTTGTCATTGACAACCTCGACAATTCCTCTCTCGTTTCGATCCAACGCGTCAAGGAGCTCGCCGGAGATCATGGTCAAAATCTCACCGTCCACCAGGTTTGTTCATCTTTTTCTTCTATGTGGATCATCATTATTCCATTCCGAGAGTTTTGGTGAATCATGCGTTGAAAGTTTTTTTTTGTATCTCGATTTGCTTATGATGCTTGATTTGGGAAGTTATGTTGATCTTCTAGTCGTTTTCAATTGCTGGATCGAATTGTGGCTCGACATTATCATTGGTAATCTGAGATTATTTGTTATTAGATGGCTGATGATGAATCTTATATATATATATACCTGCAGGTGGACCTTCGTGATAAACCCGCACTTGAGAAGGTTTTCTCCGAATCAAAGTGAGTTCTTTTTTAGTAATTTCTTCTTACTGATTTACTCATTTACAGGCAAACACATGTTCAAGTCTTAAATCTCGTGAATTTTGACTTTGATTTCGTGTTCTTAATAGAGAGCCTTAAGATCCGAATAGCCTAGGACGAGAGAATCTTATAACAGAGAATTTCGTTTTGTATGTTTCGTGCTAAGATCTGATCAAAATGAGAAATGCTTTGTGTTTCCATTTTCCAATCCTCCAGAAATGTGACTTATATCCCTCTTTGTGTCTCTGTAATGTAGGTTCGATGCAGTAATGCATTTTGCTGGAATGAAAGCAGTCGGCGAGAGCGTGGCGAAACCGCTTCTGTATTATAACAATAACTTGATTGGGACTATTACACTTTTGGAAGTAATGGCTGCTCACGGTTGTAAAAAAGTAATCCTCTTTCTGTTCTGTATTACAGTTTTTTTTTTTCTTTTTGGTTTTCCTTATGTATGTGAAATATGATTTAACCTTCTGTTATTGATCTCAATCAGCTTGTGTTTTCTTCATCTGCTACTGTGTATGGCTGGCCAAAGGAGGTTCCTTGTACAGAAGAGTCTTCCCTGTCTGGGATGAGCCCTTATGGACGGACAAAGGTACTCGGTAGTTTTCGATGCTGAAGCTGAAAGCTTCTTTTTTTTTGTAGATTTGATTCGTATTTATTTATCCTGAAATGTTTCCCATTATGTAGCTGTTCATTGAGGACATTTGCCGTGATGTACAACGTGGTGATCCTGAATGGAGAATCATAATGTTGAGGTACTTTAACCCTGTGGGAGCTCACCCTAGCGGTCGCATTGGCGAGGATCCTTGTGGAACTCCAAATAATCTCATGCCTTACGTCCAGCAAGTCGTTGTTGGGAGGCTGCCTAACCTAAAAATTTATGGAACCGACTATACCACTAAAGATGGCACCGGGGTAAGACTCTCACATCCTTATACAAAATCCTGTCCTTTGTATCCCTCTCACATAGAACTGCTTCATATCCTAGATGAGAGGCACTAGATGGATTTGAGTCATCACTAGAACTCCTTAAGTGTCACGATCTATCTTTTGATAGGTTTCACTGTGGATTAAATTTCTTCCACAGTCGTCGACTCAACTTGACCCGATACTTTGTGATGGAATAATTTTGCTTTTATCCTTGGGGTGATGAGGTATATTGATCTTATCCGTCTTTTTCTGTTTCAGGTACGAGACTATATTCATGTTGTTGATCTAGCAGATGGCCATATATGTGCGCTTCAAAAGCTAGACGATACTGAAATAGGTAGGCTTTTCTTACCAAATTGTCTCGACAGTACATATCCGCTTATGTATACAAACAAGCTCAGGTGTTTGACTTGGCTGTTGTGCTAGGTTGTGAGGTATACAACCTGGGAACCGGAAAAGGAACAACAGTGTTGGAGATGGTTGATGCATTTGAAAAAGCTTCTGGAATGGTAAGACGATCACTTCTGTGTCTCTCCCTATACAAAATCATAAATGTGTACGCACTTACGCATGTGTGTGGACTTGATAGTTTGAAAATAATGCGTACAGAAAATCCCACTGGTGAAGGTTGGAAGGAGACCAGGTGATGCAGAAACCGTCTATGCGTCAACAGAAAAAGCTGAACGCGAACTAAACTGGAAGTAAGTAAAGAGACCCAACGAATCCTTTATATTTAAGTATCATGAACCCTTTTTTTTTTTGCTCAAGTCTCTAAGACAGAAGAAACTCAAAATCTGTGGACAGGGCAAATTTTGGAATCGAAGAAATGTGTAGGGACCAATGGAACTGGGCAAGTAACAATCCTTTTGGTTACGGTTCTTCATCAGACACAACCTAACAAAAGCACTAAATCCAATATCCCATTCTTTCTATTTTTGGGTCTCCTCTTTTATGTTACAGTTACACACTACTCAGGTTTTAGCTCTGAAGCCAAAAACAAACACAGTGAGGGAGAACTTACTTCTCTATTCATATCATATATATCTGCCTCCTCCTTTTGTAATTTATATTTATATATACACGCATAGGTTTAACTTGAGCGTATTCTTTTGTTTATTGGGTTTGTATTATCTCTCTTAGGAAATTATCTTTCATGGGATTATTATATTTGTATTATTTAGGAATTGAATTCAATTCTTTTTCATATGGGTTTTTGTATGCTATTTCAAGTATTTTAATATATGAATTGAAACCTCTGCATTTCAATTTGTCCTTCTTCTTCAGCTAATAAGGGCGAGTAACGTCTTCTTTTGAAATGAGCAGAGGGGAAAAAAAAAGCCCAATTACACAATTGCAGTAGACAAACAATTGAAATGAAGAAAATTACAAAGAAAAAAGGACAAAAGATCATTGAAGAAAAAACACAAATCTCAAGGATAGTGGGAGCTTCTCCAATGATGTGACTTCACTTTCTCTTTATTAATTTTCTTCTTTCTCCTTTGTTTGACTTCTTGAAATGATAAAATACACACAAAATACAACAATATCAAGGTCTATTCAAAATACATAACACAACAAATTTTGAAAATTATATACTTTTTTTGGTATATTCTCTTTGCTTTTAATAAACATTTTAATACTTTTTCTTTAGATCCAAAGATATGCAATGAGTTTCACTTTTACTTTACAAAACAGACCTTTTGGAAATGGAATACAGATCTTTCAATGGTACGTAAGTAAAACCCATATGCTTATGCTACCACAATCAACTTAAGTACAAAACTAAAAAAGGTTCAGCCATATTCTCAGGAACACACATCAGCATTTTTGGGCTCAATTGATGGAGAGAACGTGATCATTATATAGCTTTAAAAAGAACACTAATAAAACTAAGCAACAACATCAAAACAAAGACTACAGTACTATGAACTTACTCTTTTTTAGGAGAAAATAATAAATTTTTACAATTTCTAATTAATTTCCTCAAACATAAAAGGAGCAACAAAATTAGTGGAAAAGGGACAAAAAAACTATTTTTTTTTTTTTTAAAAAGGGGCAAAAATAAATAAAAATAGGGAAATTAAAAGAAAATTAGCAATGGAAGCCCAAGACGGATCCATCGGCAATAGAGACGGTGACCCGACAATCCGATTTAGCGACCACGTGATGTGTGAACACGTGCAGTACTTTGACCCGACCCGCTAACTCCATCTTCGACTCTATCTCCATCGTTGGTCCGACCCGATTCCCATACCCGAAACCCGGATTCGCATATCCATCTCCTAGAGTTGGCCCCGTTCCTCCCCCGCCGAATCCTCCCGGCGTACCCGGAAATCCAGGCGGAGCTCCGGTTCCTGGAAACCCCGGCGGAGCTCCAGTTCCTGGAAAACCCGGTGGACTCATACTTCTCGGGTTACCCGACCCGGGATTCCCTGGAAAAACCGGTGGATTTGGGTTTCTCGGAAACGCCGGAGTACCCGGAATTATCGGGGCATTTCCTGGAAACTCCGGCGAGCCTGGATTCCTCGGAATACTCGGAGGACCCGGATTCCCAGGAAAATCCGGCGTTTCTGGATTTCCCGGTAAATCGGGAGTTTCAGGGTTTCCCGGTAAATCGGGAGTTTCAGGGTTTCTCGGAGCGACGGTGAAATCCGGAGGACCAGGCATTACCGGCGAATCTGGAACAACGGCGGCGGAAACGGTGGAGATGGCGGAGGAGGAAGGAGGAGAAATAGGGAAAGATTGGACGGTGAAAGTGGCGGCCATGTATTGAATCCGACCCGAATCAATTTTACCAGCGGGTATGAACATGAACCCGACTTGATTACCCGAGTAAAGGAGCTGAATAGAGCTGTCGTAATGAGAGAAAACGGCACGGTTGGGGTTTCTCACGGCGACGTACTGAGAGAAGGTGAAGTTAGCTGTGTTGTTGGAGATGGCGAACGAAGGGAGTTGGACGGCGTTAACGGAGATCTTGGGGTCTTTTGGTTTGAAGACTGTGAAGTAAACGACAAGGAGGACGACGAGTAAGATGAGCAAGAAGACAGTGGCGACGGCGCAAGAAGCTAGATTTGTTCGGCTGGAAGAACGGCGACGACCGTGAGGCTTGGCCATTGCCGAGATCGGAGAGTGTTTGGAAACGAGGATAGGGTTGAAGCAGTGAGTGAGTGATGTGAGTGAGAGAGTGGTGGAGTTGAGACTGTAGAGAGTAGAGAGTGCTTCGAGAGCATTTATTATTATGTCTTTTTTTAGGACAACCAATGAATCAAAACATCATTAAAAGCCTTTTCCTTCTTCATTTACATTTTTTCTCATTTTGTCATTAGTCACTCAGCCCAAAACATTCATTATAAAAAGTGTCCGAGTAAATTTGGGAAGATAGATATTTGAAACAGCAAAATATAATGTAGATTAGATCCATTTTGACAAGTGAAATAGACTGGTTGATTAATTTCATTGTTCAGCTTATTGCATTAATCAAGAATGTTTTTTGTTATTTAGTATTTTAATTTGAAAAGATTCCAAAGTCACATGATTTTTTTTTTTTTTTTTTTTTT
>NC_025693.1:37961679-37973034 GCF_000633955.1 Camelina sativa
TTTTTTTTTTTTTTTTTTGTGTATGTATATTTCCACATGTAGTGGGTGAGATTGTCTAAAGTTCCATATTAAGTGAGATTTGCTCATTAATTGGAAGCCTATAGTATCTAATGTAATGGAAAGACAAAATCTACACAAGTCAGACTCCATGACTCATGAATCAGAGAGCACACTGCCAAATTATGTAACTTCGGTTGGATCCAACTTGCAAAAGAAAATATCACTAGAGAGAAAATGACACAAATGCCCGTAGATAGATAGGTTCCTTACTTACTTTGTGTATCCTCCTCCTGCTCCATACCACAAACAGCACAATTGACAATAGTTACAAACAAAAAACAACAACGTTTTATTTATGGTTTAGGGAAAAAAAACACAAGAGTTTAAAGGGCTTCTTTCATGGAAGAAAAAAATTATCCAAGAAGAGCCTATCAACGTTTTTCTCAACATAATAGATACATTACATACATACATACCGTAAAACCAACTTGATTATGTACTTTAAAAAGGGTTACTTAGTTAGCTCGTCCAAGCGACGATCCATGGCCACAGAGACTGCTTCAAGAAACGTAGCCTCACTCGACGCAGGCAACACCGAGTTATGAGCTTCTCTCACTATCTCTTCAATCGCCGAGTCTTTGTTCACCGTTTCTCTGCACATTATGCTTCCTATTTGATACGGCGTTAGGTTTCTTTCAACGCCTTTCTTCAGCAGCATCGTGGAGATACGTAGTGTGCGTGAGACAGCTTCAGGAACATTCCAGCCATGGTGTTGCAGAAGCGCGATGTCTTGTTCGGAGTCTAGAGAGTTAATGTAGTCAAGAGTGTCTACAGAAAACGGGAGTTTTGCTTGCGGCCAGTAAAGCCACTCAAATGTGCAATCTTCAAACTGCAAACACATTTCAATAAATTAGTTCTACTTGAACATATATTGGAGTGGTCAATGTTGAAAAAAGTTGTGAAGACAGAACTTACATTCTCGGGCAGACAATAGCCATGATCAATGGGAATTAGAACAGTTTTCCCTTCTTGAGTTTTCCCGGTCAATATGTTTCCAGCATGTCGATCTGCATTTGCCATTCTTATGTCAAAGGCACAGATTTTATGCACTTCTTCAACAGGAAAAGCTCCAGGGCCAATGTCTTCGCAGCTTCCATTGTTCTTCATGAACATTTGCAAAGAACCAACTTTGGCATACTCTGTAACAGCAGAACCGTTAAATCCCTTTGGATAGTTATACACTTTGTGTGAGCTTCTGACCATTGCAGTTGGTGGCACACCAGCAAAACCCATAACTTCTTTAGACAAAGATCTTGGTCCGTTCTTTGGATGATCTAATAAGTAAGCTGCAACTTCTCTAGTTGCCCCTTCTCCTACTCTAGTTCCTCTCTTCAATCCCTGACCATCTGATGACACAGGAAGCTGCTGAGGATTGTTGACAGCCATTGGTTCCTCATCCATGGGCTTGAAGACAGATACATAGTTGAGACCAGAAGAATCCTGCATCAGATAGGTCCCTCCAGTTCCTTCAGCTGATCTCACAGGTGGATTACCTTTGTTCAACCCATCAACCGTGCGGCCAATCATCTCCTCGAGAACCTTAGGTAATTCCACATCAGGGTTAAGAACAAGAGGCTCTAAAAAGACGTCTTTTTTACCAGAAGAAGCATCTTCTTCTCTTATCACAGGAGAAGGAAGATGAAAAGCTTCTTTCACGGATTTGTTAACAAGCAAATGGATGACAGAGTTGCTACCATCTTTGCAAATCCCATCAATGATTCTGCTGTCATCAAGCTTCTCCCCTTGAAACAAGATCTCCTGATCATCAACCTCAGGAAACCCTTTGCCCTCTTTAGAGATCCGTTTCTTGAGATACCCAACATTCCTACGACGATCGACATGAAACTGAAAGAACTTGCCGCAAGTGGTGATGACAGTGACAAGCAAAGGATCATAGAGCTTAAGCACCAAATGCAAGACACTACCACCAGTGACACCATAGTCCTTAACGCGCGAGGCGTTCCTAGCGAGCTCTCGACCACTGAAAACAAGTTTCTGTCTTTTAACCCTAAAACCATTACAAGTCTGGATCCTAAGTTTGACCTCGGCGATGGAATCAGACTCCAAGATGAGCATAGGCATCGTAGAACCAGAGATGCTAAGGAAGACCAAAACAGATTTGACAGCAGAGTAGTGCTGCTGCTTTGAATGTTGTTGGTGAGCAAAAGCAAAACCCGATCCTTCTCTATGAATCGGACTCAAAGCAACTTCAGCTACTGACATTTCCTATTTGAATAAATAAAAAAAAAAACCCTAAAATAGCTCTCTCTCTCTATTCTACTTCTTGTCGTACGGGTATCAACAAGAGACACCCTTCCATGGAACTAAATCGATTTCGGAAGTTCCAAAAAACCAAAAAACTAAATCAAACCTCCCTCCCCCCCGAACCCTAAAAAAGGAGACGAAACAAACAAGGACGAACCTATCTATGATAAACTCATTAGCAAAATTAAAATAAAATAAAACCCAGAAAATTCCAGAAACGATCTAAAAATCGGAAACGAAGATTAATAGAAACCAACAAAAAGCCATCAATTTCTCGAAATGGATGATCTATAGATGTGTTTTTGATTTTCTTGAGAACAGAATCAACGGAAGGAACAAAGAGAAGATTTGGATCAATAGAAGAAGAAGAGGAAAGCTGTTTCTTTAAATAGAAGAAGACGCGCTCGCTCCTTTAAAGCCTTTTTTCCTGATTTTTGTTTTTTTTTTTTTTGTATTTATCATTAACGCCGTTAATTTTTCACATTCACGACCGTTTACTTTCTTTCTTTCTTTTAAAAAAAATAAAAAGCCTTCCAATAATAATACTAATATTCCCTTTACCTTTTTTAAAAAATATGTATTCTATATAAATTACATTCCTTTTTAGTTTAAATTTCTCAAAATTAATACGCGCAAATTGTGAGTTGATATGTCTTATCTTAATTTCTAAGATATGTAGTAGTGTTTATAAGTTTATAACTTAAGTATTACCATTTTACAATTTTTAAGATAATATTAAGATAAACTATATTATTAATTAATGAATCCGTTCTTATCTGATTAACGGATGTAACGTGGTGATGATGCCGTCATCGAATTAACGGGAATATTGACGTGGCTTTTGGGGTTTTGCAGGCTAACGACGACGTTATCGTGAGTCATTCTTCCAAATAATATCTTGCCACGTGTGATTCTTTGTATAAGGAAACAAAAATCAATCTAAAAACATTCAATTAAAGTGATTAATCATTTTTTTTGTTAAGCAATGTAATTAAATTAACTGGAAACATTTTTAACTTTTTCAGGGAAACTTTGAACTGGTCTGGAAAACCGAGATTATTGCCGTTGCACATGGTTCTTGGGTCCTCTCTTTCCTCTACCAAAAAATAAAAATAAAATCATGTCTCAAAAACCTAAATCATCATTTCATTACATAGTTTTATACTAATACAATCATTTAAATAAAATATCTAAATACATTACTCCCCCTGTCTCACAAAGATTGATGTTTTGGGATATATTTTTGTCCCACAAAGATTGATGTTTTGTAAACTTCAAGAACTAATCATTTAAAATATTTAAATTTTTGAATTGTTATTGGTTTATATTTTCTCTCTCTACCAAAAAAGTAATTATAACTTAATTTACAAAGAAAAACTAAAAATTTTCTTAATATGTGTGAAAGTCTCAAAACATCAATCTTCCTGAGACAGAGGGGGTATATGAATACTAATGAGTCATATAATGTAGCCGCTAGGTTCGTAGAATCCTTCTCCTGTTTTTATCAATATAAAATAAATTAAAACGAGTTCTGTTTAAGTTTAACCATTCAAGAAATTAAACGTAATTTTCTTTCAACTTATAGCTTTGAATTATTATTGTATACACCACTAACATAATGACATGCTAATTCTCTATGAAAATATATCACCATGAATCACAATTCACAAATAATATTTAAATAGTTTTGTATATTATGATATATATGTATATGTATATAAGTATAATAACAACTTTTATAGGATTTTTTTCATTAGTAATGATGGTGAACGTTACAACAACAATTGCTGTATGTACCACGAAAGAAGGTTCAAAGGAAAGTGAGTCATCATAACAATAATAAAAAAATATTTAAAGATACATAACGTTTCTTTCGACAAGATTCCATTACTAGTTCATGCATCTATATATCCTTGGCTTAAAATTATACTGATTTCTTATCCTTAAAAAAATCCTCAAAATTATCGGTTTACTTAGTTGTGTCCAAATTCTTTAGTCTGACGTATGACCAAGTATAACCAGTTAATCTAAATCAAATTTCATTCAAAAACTTAAATATAATTCGATTTTATAAAACCAAATAGCAGCATCTAAAGCTTCCCTAAATTAATTAATATAAATGAGTTGTTGAAAATTTCTAGTATGGCCGGTGGCTTTTAGTTGCACTGGTGGGTGGCTCCTCCATAGCCGTTGCGCACTCAACCAGTGACCGTTACGAGTGTGGCCATCTTTTGTCACGTGTCCTCAGGTCATTCGCTCACGATCAAAAGTAGGACAATTTTTGAATCGGACCATACACTTAAACTAGAGACCCCCGGCCGGCATTGTGTTACCGATCGGTTTAATATTATAACGGTTTGGGTTACCCAGATTTAAAATTCAATGTAAAATTCCCTTCGAATTGAATCGATATCAACAACAGTAATAACTAAAACGAACGTGAAACATATGCATGATAGTAAAAATTTGTAAAATCAGTTTCAGACTTGTACTTGATCCGAAGGTATCCTCTCATCTAGTCTTCTACTTCGGAGTCGAGTACAAAGCTTGGAAATGCTAATGTCACTTCCCTAGAAAAATCATTATATATAAAAAAAAAAAGTGACGACGACGTAAGTTATCAATAACAAGAAAGATAAAAAAAAAAAAAAAAAAAGTTTGAAATAAAAAAGTGAACAGCTAAATATAGTATACTTGAGGTAAGGTAGAGTCATGTTCTTGAGGATTGAAGGATTCTTAGCGATGAGCTCTTTCCACTCTTCTTCATCGATCTTCCCATCTTTGTTTGTATCAACCTCGAGCATCGTCTGTTACGTTGGTAACAAATTTAGCATGAGATAATTAATAAATAGGAATATATATTAATGTTGCAAAATAGATGAAAATATTTAGGACCTGTTCCACGATAGCTTCAATAGATTCTTCCGATATTTCTAAGTCTGTTTCACCTAGTAGTGCGCCCACCATCTTCTTCAACTATTTTATATGCATACAGCATACATACATCACTTTTATATATTATACCAATTTATGAGATGTATAGCATTTTATCAGTACCTCATGGGGCTGGATGAAGCCGGTTCCATGGAGGTCAAAAAGCTTGAACATAACTACAGTTTTTACAACATACATACGTAATCTATTTAGTAAAAAACCCGTATGTAAGTACTTGATCTCTTAGATACGCACATAAAAACGTATATTTTCATGATCCTAATAATTAATATAAGTACGTTACGTACATGCGGACTTTTCATGTTCGGGAGTGTATGGATGGAAGATGCTAAGGGAACGAACAAATTCTCCAAACTCAATCACACCGTTTCGTTTCCTATCAAACATATAAAACACCTGCACCACCACCACCACCACTATCTCTAATTAAACCACTTTTTTTTTTTTTTTTTGTCGTTACATTGAAAGTAAAAAGTACTCCGATCCTCCAATAACTAACCAAGGATATATAACAACCCAAAATTAAATATGTTAAGANCTTTTTTTTTTTTTTTTTTACTTGTCGTTACATTGAAAGTAAAAAGTACTCCGATCCTCCAATAACTAACCAAGGATATATAACAACCCAAAATTAAATATGTTAAGATGCAAGTATATATGGAATAGATATACGAACCCTGTCCGCAAATAGATTTTGCATACTGCTGTTTCTGAACAAAGCCAGAAGAAGCTCTTCCTGCTCATCAAATATTCATTATTAGTTCGTTTAATTAAGATGCAAATTAAATCCCAAATTAAAAGTGTGATTTGTTTTATTTAATCTACTAGCTTTCTATAATTTTTTTTTAAAAAGAACCATCAAGAAAACAAATGTAATTACCTTATGGATAAGACCATCATCGATAATGGATGTACTAAGCTTCTTGAACAAATTGTGTAAAGCCTCTATCTCATTCACCGTAACTGCATAGATAATTCATATTATATATTGCTTCATATATATATATATATAGATCTATTTTACAGCTCATAGTCGTTAATTGTCATTGGGTGTGTCGTCTCTCTCTATTAAATAGTCTTTATCTTTTCTTAATTAATTAGTCTTTTTTTTAATTCAAATTAGGAGAATTTTGTGAGGTTAATTCTTGTTTTGACTTACAGGGAGTTTCGGATGCAAGGACATGAGGATCCTCATATCCACGAGGATGCTTTGTTCGCTTCAACGAGAAGCATTTCACGAATGCCAACATTTTTCAATAACTTTTGGTTTGGTACGTAATAGAATTACAATTTATTGTTCTGCTAAAATAAGCAAAACCAAAAAAACAAAACAAGTTTCAGACTCCCGATCTTAATCTTTGTATCAATGATCCGTTCAGATTATAAATATAACAGAAAAGAAATGATCATTATAAATATAACAAATTTAAAGAGAGATTTATGATCTCTGATCATATTTTATATATGTTCAAAATCACGATCAACGAATCAAGAACATGATGAGACATGCAAGAATTAGGAAGAACACGAAAACATGTTTGAAAGTTGAACTAAGAAGATGGTCAAACCTCCTATCATTAAGTAACAAAACTCTGGAAAGTTTCCCCCATTTATTTTTGATATAATCGTATATATGTCAAGATCAAAATAAGTCTACAAAGTCAAGATCTTTTTGCTAAGACAAGAAAACGAATTTGTTGAAACCGGTATATCTATGTAGAGAGATCTCTATTTACATATAGAAAACAGAAAATCAAAAGAGAATGATACCTGGATGATGTTGTGTACCACCAACTGGTTTGGATTTCAGAGTTGTTGTTGTTTCATTAATTTCCTGTGTTTGACAAGACTCTAAATTTCAATGATGATTGTGATCGGCGGACAACAAAAAAGGTTTTGCTTCTCTATCAAAATTATATACATGTATTGTTTGTTGTTAATCTAAGTAATACTTTATTGAAATTCAACAATCATTTTTTAAAATAATAAAAAGGTGGTGACTGTACGATTTTCGATTTGACCCATAAAGATATATTGTTAATAACGAAAGTTTGTAGCAGTACATTACATAAACAGGTGACTAAATAAATTAATATGTAAAATTAATCAGCATCAAAAGGACATTTAAACATATATATATACTCTCTGATCAAAATGATTGGAAGAGAGATAAGGAGATAAACAAAATGATAATTACACAAATTAAATACCTATACCTAGGATCATTCCCTTTCATTTTTGTTTTAAAATTGCATTTCCTTCTCACTTTTTTTTTTTTTTTTTTTTTAAAGTTTATTATAAGCAAAACCTATGCTTTCCTAATAATATTGGAAAGTACATTTCTAATATAACTTTATGATGGATAGTTTCTTACATTAGAATATCATTTACAAATCTATGTTTGAGAAAACAAATTAATAATAGTCATTAAAATATTAATTATTTTTTTATAAAAACGAAGAGACAAAATGAAGATATAATAAAAAGTAATATTTAAGTTTACTGTATAATGTTAATTTATTATTTAATCGTTATATTATTCTACCAATCGAATAAACCACAGAGCTAGATCGATCAGAAAAGTCTCATTCGTAGAGACTAGATAGCAGTATAACACACCCCAATCCCATCGTAGAAAACACAAACGCACCTCCCAGTCTCCCACATACAAATTTTTTGATTGGATTATTTCAGTGTATTAAGACATTTAGTAGGCTTGAACATATATTTTAGGCCCATTACTCGGCCCATTAAGACAAGGTTTTTGAATTTTGTTGTCGTTATGTAGATATTTTGAGATAAAGTATACTCGTTTTGCTCAGCTAACAGTTTGATAATTAAGGTTCGTGCATGGCAACTTTTTTTTAATAATTTGTGCATCCGAACCGCTAGGGTTATGCAGAGAGCCGAACCGATATTGGTTTACTGTAGCAAATCGGGCGCTTGGCAAAACCCTACTATAAGCGCTCGCATCCTAGTGTACTATAAGCGCGAGTATCCTAGTATCGACAGTATATAATCATCTTAGTTGAAGGTCACAGACATGACTAAATAAATTAATATGTAAAATTAATCAGCATCAAAAGGATCTTTAAACATATATATATATATATATATATATACTCTCTGATCAAGATGATTGGAAGAGAAAAGGAGATAAACAAAATGATAATTACACAAATTAAATACCTATAGCTAGGATCATTCCTTTTTATTTTTGTTTTAAAATTGCATTTTCTTCTCGCATTTTTAAGTTTATGTTTAACCTATCATTTCCTAATAATACTATTTGACAAGTACATTTCTAATAAATAAAACTTTATGAAGGATAATTTATTACATTAGAATGTCATTACAAATATATGTTTGAGAAAAGAAATTAAGAATAGTCATTAAAGATAAAAATATCAAATACTTATACAATTTAATTATTTTTATAAAAACGAACAGACATTATTAAATTTTAAAAAGATAAAATACTCAATCAAAATGAAGATATAATAAAATTCAATATTTAAGTTTACTGTATAATGTTAATTTGTTATTTAACCATTATCTTTGGTAATTTCCTAGAGAAGAGAAGCAATTTATAATAATTATATTTTTTTTTTTTGTCAAAAATAATAATAATTAATTAAGTGGGAGTTTTTGTGCAGTAGTCGGCCAAAATTTATTAACCTCGTTAATTCTCTGTTTGTTTTAGGCCCATTTAATATCAGAGAGAGTGTTTTGTTAGGCCCAAAGTTGGATTTTGGTAAAACATAGTCTCAATTCGTAGATCGATCAGAAAACATAGTCTCAATTCGTAGATCGATCAGAAAACAAACTCTCAATTCGTAGATAACAGTATAACACACCCGAATCCCATAATAGAAAACACAAACGCACCTCCTACATACAAATTTTTTTGAAGAATCCTCCTTTGGATTATTTCAGTGTATTAAGAAATTTAGTAGGCTTGAACATATATTTTAGGCCCATTATTCGGCCCATTAAGACAAGGTTTTTTGAATTTTGTTGTCTTCTCTCCGAAACCCTCATCTTCGTCGATCCTTCCTTTGCCCGGCCGTCTCCATCCAAAAAAAAAAATCAATGGAGGAAGAAGAAGCAGCAGCGAGAGAAGTGGTGATCGATAAGGATCTGAAGAAGAAGATCAAGGAAACAGTGAAGAAGATCCTGAAACGTTCGAGCTTACTTGAGATCACAGAGATCAAGGCCCGGGAAGAAGCTTCATCTGAGTTGGATCTCGATCTTTCGCGAGATCCGTACAAGCTCATCGTGAGAGAAGCCGTCGATAGTTTCATCGAGAAGGCGATTACGAAGATTGAGACTGAGATGGGAAAGCTTCATACTCAGATTGTAGAAGATGTCGATGGAGTAACAACCGAGAAAACAACAACCACGACGAAGAAAAAGAGAAAGAAGAAGAAGAAGAAGAAAACAAAGAAGGTGGTGGAAGAAGAAGAAGAAGAAGAAGAAGAAGAAGAAGAAGAAGAG
The DNA here is from genome assembly GCF_000633955.1 of Camelina sativa. NCBI lineage: Eukaryota > Viridiplantae > Streptophyta > Magnoliopsida > Brassicales > Brassicaceae > Camelina > Camelina sativa. The sequence goes on from NC_025693.1 coordinate 37,971,457, forward strand.
ACAACAGCTACTGCTTCTCTAGTGAAGTAGAGTAGGCTTGATTGATGCAATAACCCCAAAGTGTATCAAGTTGTCTAACATGATGATGATCCTTCGATATATAGCTTATTACTATTTGGACCTCTATAGTCTATATCATCATCATCTTTGAGTATTTCTGTTATTCAAAATGCAATAACCTTTCTAACAATCCTTCATATTGACACTTCAAATTAATTTGCTTTCTTTCTTGGTTGTGATTATGGTGAGACACTGATACTATATCAAAGTGTTATGAAAATGCATTGTTTTCCTATAGCAAATGATAATGACATTTTCAGTTCTTTCTTTGGTAGCTTAGAGAGATTGTGACATTATTTGCATTTTACGAGAGACATTTTATGAAGATTGATTGTCAAGAATCTAGATTGACTCACACCACGTATCTTACACTGAAGCCACAAGTACACTTTGTGGTGCTCGTCTGTCTTAAGTAATTCTCATTACAATCGACCTTTTTATTCATCGACACCAAATTAATCCACAATTCTATAATATGCTTAAAACGTAACTCATCATCATTATAGGAAGAATACAAAAAAAATAATACTAATATTTAGATAAGAGAAGGGTCGTCTAAGACCACACAATTTGCTACCCCATCATATTTTCTTCATACAATATAATAATAAACACAAACACGCATCCAAAGAAAACTAAATACACAGTTTGATAAGATTAAAATGGGTTGTGCATCGTCCAAGCAAGCCAAAGCCAACGTCGTCGCCGACATCTACAAACCACCGCCTTCTAGTTTTGCGGTGTTTGATGTCAACGCCATCCAAGAGCCATGGCTAAAACTCGAACAAGAAGAAGATGATGAGAAACCGCCATACGCCGCCGTGCCAGCCAAGGTCCCAGACACTCTCGAGGATGATGACGAAGATGACGCTCCTAAAACGTGGGATGAGGTCAGCAAATCTTTAGAAACTAAACTTAAACCCGCCGCCGCTAAACCACCGGAAGAGGTCTCCGTTAAACCTCCAGCCACTCCTCCACGGCGGCTTCCGCGGAAGAGCGCATCCTTCCACACATTGGACGAGCTTGAAGCGAAGGCCAAAAGAAGCATCGCCGCACAAATCCCTACGACGGTGGTCAAGCTTAAGAGAACCGAGTCTATGTCCAAGTTAAAACCCGAGTCAGAAGATAGGACGGAGTCGACTCAGTCGTCCTACTCAGGGCCTAGGTCAGTGAAGGAGAACATATTCGTCAAGAGAGACAGAGAACGGAGGGAGAAAGAAGGGAACAAGAAACCGGTGATGAACTGGGACCCACTTAGGGAGTTCCCGGAGAAGTGTCCGCCGGGAGGAGGTGAAGGTTTGGTGGTCTACACGACGTCCTTGCAAGGAGTGCGTCGCACGTACGAAGATTGCATGCGTGTGAGGGCCATCATGGAGCAGCAAGGAGTGGTGGTGGACGAGAGGGACGTGGCTTTAGATGCCGGAGTGTTGAGCGAGCTTAAAGAGCTTCTTCAAGACGAAGCCACTGTGGCGCCGCCGAGAGTGTTTGTGAAAGGGAGGTACTTGGGAGGAGCTGCGG
>NC_025693.1:37973333-38029386 GCF_000633955.1 Camelina sativa
CTACTCAGGGCCTCGGTCAGTGAAGGAGAACATATTCGTCAAGAGAGACAGAGAACGGAGGGAGAAAGAAGGGAACAAGAAACCGGTGATGAACTGGGACCCACTTAGGGAGTTCCCGGAGAAGTGTCCGCCGGGAGGAGGTGAAGGTTTGGTGGTCTACACGACGTCCTTGCAAGGAGTGCGTCGCACGTACGAAGATTGCATGCGTGTGAGGGCCATCATGGAGCAGCAAGGAGTGGTGGTGGACGAGAGGGACGTGGCTTTAGATGCCGGAGTGTTGAGCGAGCTTAAAGAGCTTCTTCAAGACGAAGCCACTGTGGCGCCGCCGAGAGTGTTTGTGAAAGGGAGGTACTTGGGAGGAGCTGCGGAAGTGACGGCGATGAATGAGAACGGGAAGTTAGGGAGGGTGTTGAGGTGGGCACGTGTGGAGAGAGTAGGGGAGGAAGGGAGGCTCACGTGTGAAGGATGCGGAGGAGCGAGGTGGTTGCCTTGTTTTGAGTGTGGTGGTAGCTGTAAGGTGGCTGCGGTCGCGGCCGTGAAAGGTGAAGGGTGGGAGAGGTGCGTCAAGTGTAATGAGAATGGACTGATTCGTTGTCCCGTTTGTTTTGTCAATTGAGGGAGTGGTTGAGATAATGAACACACAATAACGTATATGTTTGTTTGTGACACGTTTGCTTAATTTCTCTTATTATAGTGAAAATGTTGAAAAAAAACACGCTAGGATCTAGCTTCCTAGGTCTCTCTCACTTGTATATATTGATGGTTTTGATCATTACATGATAAAGGTGTTCAACAATCTCTCACTAATATATGTTTTGAGCGTGACAAGTGCATCACTTTGGACAAACACTCTCCAAATCTCTACTAGCTTTTCGTCACCAGTATTAATACAATAAATCTTGAAGAAGACACAATTGCTTTCTTTGTGGCCAACTTGCCACCATTCATGTCAAATGGTGCAATGAAACAGAGCTAATATGAGTCTTTAGCATTATGGTATGTAGCGACGGGTTAATTATATTTCTGTTTTTGCAAATGCATACAAGTATGCTTCTCAAACTTAGCTTTTAGAGTTTCTCACACTCTGTTACATAAGAAAACAGAGCAATGCACAAAAAAAAACACATAGAAGCAGAACCAAATAAAGAGCGATTTACCTTTGTTCTTCAAAGCAACAAAAAAGAAGAAGAAAGAATCTGACTTTTCTTACACATACACAATATTCATGGTCTCTTCAGTTGTACTTCCTCTTCTTTATCTTGAAGGAAGACGATCGGATAACGTCATCGTCGGCAATGAGAACGGCCTCAAGGGGAGTTATTGATTCGGGTCTGGTGAAGTAAGTGAAGAGAAGGTAGATACCATCCAGGTAAGTGTTAGTTTCTCCAGCTTTGTTCTTCTTCCTGATGCTGTAAGCCAATGGAATCACTCCTCTGTTGAACACTTCCACATACATTCCACCTCCTGCCACAAGCAACTACCACACACCACAACAAAAAAAAAACAGCGATATAAACAAATCTTTCAGAGAGAGAAATGTGCAACTATCGAAACCCAACATCCATTTCGGAATCCTGATTTGATTAAACAAGTGACGACATAACCTAAAGAATCCACACATATACCACTAATAAGAACTGTGCATTGGTTTCATTTCGAGCATCAATTCAAGAACTGAGTAAAATTGTTAGAGGTATGACATGACTAAGAAGTGCACAAAGGGCTCCTATCCTATCTTGTGCAGATTAGTATATAGTTTCTATTGTTTATTACTTGAAGAGTCGATAACCCCACAGAAGGATGAGATTGCTCTTAATAAAGCTAAAACCTTTACTTAATTTTCTACTAGGGATTGTCACATACATTTCAACTGGATAAAGAACCCATTAACTGAGAATACTCAACTCAACACTGAAACCGTTCTCTAGAAGGTTTTGCTTGTGATCTCTTACCTATAGTCCATATAACAGAAAGTTTCAAGTTTCTAATGGAATCAACCTCGTCTATTTCACAAAAATATCCCTCTGATATGAAACAGGAAACAGGTAAATTTGGAGACTTTTTTAGTTACCTCTTCGTATTTTTGGGTAAGACCAAGCCGTTCATCTTCAGACATGTCTGGTCTCAAAACCGCCATTGTTTCGTACTGCCTGAGTCCAGGTGGGCACTGAGGTTCCGGTTTGTCTTCAAGGGCAGTTGAGACTCCCGACCCGGGAGGAGAAGTCGGGTCATCGTCCGAACCGAATCCGCCTTCAAAGAAAGTTCCAGAGAAATCAAGAGCCTGAGATTTCACCACAAACTTAGAGCCATCTCTCTTCTGTGGTTGTTGTTGTATCGAGGCAATAGGCTTCGACTTCGAAATAAATGGCCTGAGAGAGTGGGAGAACGAGAGTAGCGGCTGCGAAGATACATTAGGCAGAGGGCAAACTGCGGAATTTGAAAGACATAGCGAAGACGCCACCATTGTTGTGTGATTCGAGAGCTTTCAAGTTTGGAGAAAGCAGAGAGACGATGATGGGGTTTAATTTTTGTTGGATAAGAGATGATGATGTTGGTACACGTTAGTCAGTGGTGCTAATATGCGCTTTGGGCCTTTTTAGATTGGATTCGGCCTGTTAAAGGCCCATTTTGTAAAACACATGTTACCACTGTTTATACCTCTTCTATCTTCCCGATCAAGCCAGTTCGGAGCAAATCAAATCTATAAGAAAAGAATCGTCGCCGGTGAAGAGAAAAAAAGATAGAGATAGAGAGAGAGAGAGAGTTAAGCAATGGATCCGCAGCTAACGGAAGTTTCACAGCAGTTTGAGAGATTCAAGGCGGCGTTTGCGAGGAAGGATTACGATACCTGTAGTGATCTGTTGTCTCAGCTTAAGGTATACATCTCTCTCTCTCTTCTTTGAACCCTAATTTGTTTCGATTTCTCTTCTTTGCATATGTATCTGGTTTATCGATTGAATTTTAGGGGAATATTTATGGGGTTTGTCTCGAATCTATGATAGCTTTGATGTATTGAAGTGAAAAAAATTAGGTTATTAGTGAGATCTTTTACAAGAAGAGCGTAAGTGCTGATTTCTATATTAAGGGATTATTAATGTGAGTAGAACATGTAGGGTTTAAGTCTATATTACAATTGAACGTTGAACGGTGAGGATTTCTTCTTATGTTGGTGGTTTTTGTTGGTTATGTTCTTCAGGTTCTTCTGACCAAATTCACTAGTCTTCCTCCATTGTTCGAGAGTTCACCAAACGCAGCTCAGGAGCTCACTATTGCAAGTAAGGTTTCTGTTTTAATTATTTTTAGATGACTTGTTTCGAGGAAGTTTATAGTTTTGCTATATAGTTAAGTTTGGTTCATACCTCTTAAGGGTCACAAAGCTTGAGAGATTGTATCAGGCTGTACTGTTCTTTAGTTCGTCTGTCTATCCCAATATGTCTATGCATGACGTTAGCTTTTAGATTGCTGTTTACTGGGTTTACATTATTCTTCTTTGGATTGAGTAATTTGGTAAATTTCTGTTCTTATGGATTATAAAAGTTTGACTATTGGTGAATTCTAGGGGACATTTATGAGCATGCTGTTGTTCTAAGCGTAAAAACCGAGGATCAAGATGCCTTTGAGAGAGATTTCTTCCAGTTGAAACCTTACTATGTGGATGCCAGGTGAATAAAGAACCAGCTTTCTCTGAACACTATCCTTTTCCATTTTGATGCAATGTTTTTCATTTTTGTTCTAACATATCATCTTCTTTTCCTCTGCACCAGGAACCGTCTTCCCCCATCCGCACAGGAGAATCTTATCCTGGGTCTGAACCTTCTGAGGCTGCTTGTACAAAATAGAATTGCTGAATTCCACACCGAACTCGAGTTACTTTCATCAGCTACACTGGATAATCCTTGCATCAAGCATGCAGTTGAGCTTGAGCAGTCTTTCATGGAAGGTGCCTATAACCGTGTGTTGAGTGCTAGACAGACCGCGCCTGATGCAACTTACGTCTATTTCATGGATCTCTTGGCAAAGACCATAAGGTAACATCAATGCTTCCATCCTTCTCTGGATTAGTTCAGTCTCATGTCTTCTCGCTTGTTATCTCACCTTTTTCTTTTGTGATGACTGAATTATCAGAGATGAAATAGCTGGATGCAGTGAGAAAGCTTATGATTATGTCTCTATCAGTGACGCTCGGCAGATGTTGCTGTTCTCTTCTGATCAAGAACTCTTGAACTATGTCAACGAGGTAAAAGAAAAAAACATTTTGTGCAAACACTTGGAACCTTATTAATTTTCATGAACCCTTGACGCGATTTAGGTTTTATCATATAAATACAGGAGCACCCCGAGTGGGAAGTGAAGGACGGGTCTGTTGTCTTCCAGAAAGCCAAAGAAACTGCACCGTGCAAAGAGATTCCATCTCTGCAACTCATCAACCAGACTCTAAGCTATGCCAGAGAGCTGGAGCGTATCGTGTAAGATCCGATTTTTCTCAGTGTTCGTCTCTTCTCTTGCACTATGTTCCTGGAAATCTCCGGGTCATAAAACTTTGTTATCATGTAATGACTGATATGGAGCGACTAAGTATGTCTCAAAGAAGTGATTTGGTTAATTGGATTTGGCAAATGAGACTTTGTTACGATATCAATATGTTCTTTCATAGTCTTCCAAAGCCTCTTACGTTATATTATCCTATTGTTTATGATGGAGTTTTTAGTTCAGTTTGGTTATTAGGCTCGGGTTTTGGAGATTCTCATAAGGTAGTGTAGCCGATTGCTTGCTTTGATTAACCATCTAGTCCAAATATGGAAGAAGGAGAAAGTCATTTAGAGGGTTTAGGACTCAATTTGTCCATTGCCAAAACACTTGTCAACTTGGCAGACAACTTGAAACAAGTGGGGGTGGGTATACGTTGCAACAAATTCTTATGTTTGGGGATTAACGATTGATTAACACAGCTAATGAAAAAATTAGTAAAGTAATGATATCATTAGAAGAAAGAATACTTGCACAATTTAGATGTCCCCACTAGGAAAAAACACGTTACTGTTAATAAATATACTAATAGTATGTATATTAACCAAAAAGGGATGAAGTAATGATCCACTTTGGGTAAGTAGTTGAAAGTGGCTGAGTGGTTTCTAGCTTTTTTATTCATCTCCGAAAGTGAGATTCCGTTTATCATAATTCTTTTTATCTTTCGGGGGAGGTCAAATAATTGCTTTGTTAATGATAGTTATACGTATATGGCAAAGAGCATAATAATAATAATGGGGGAATTAATTAAAGAATAGGAGTCGTTGATATTCTACTACTCACCCACAACAAGCAGCACTTAGTGCCTAATTACGTCTTAAAGGCTTTTTAGACGCATAGAATATGTTAATGACAACTTGTTGGTGCTGGACGTGTAAGAAACGTCTTAGACATATAATCAATTCATTTTTTTTTTAATGAAATTTGATACAAATCGTATCCTCTCTCTGATTCCACACCTTATTTATTTATGTGTGTATCGAATTTTGTCAAAGACAATTGTCAAGAGAGAGATGGTCAATCAAAATCAATATATTAATTTTAGAAACTTCCACAAAAATAAGGATTCGAGTAGTAAAATAAATACCAATCTTAAAAAAAGATAATCGAATTTGGGTGGAAATCAAATGATCCAATAAAAAAATTTAAAGTCGATGCTTTGTGTCCCAAAAGAAAATAGAAAAGAAAGAATTTGCATGAAGATATTCTAGTGGTTGGGGTAAAATGGTACAGCGTGGAATCATCAAAATATACACCAAAAAAAAAAATTATAATACTTCCAACTTGCTTCCCCTTCTCCTCCTCCTCTCTCATTTCTTATTCTTCTTCTTCTCAACTTGCTTTGAATCACAGTTCTGCTTTTTTTTTTTTTTTGCCTCGGAGAGATTTAAAAGGCGAAAGATATTTCCGGAGATAGATATATTCACACTTTTACTCTGACGAAGCTTGAATCACAGTTTCAGTTTCTTCTTGTTGGTGTGGTCTTCTCTTCTCGTCGCCTGCTTGCTGTTTGTTTGATGGAACTTGACGATTTGGATCTCAGCGGTTCTTGGCCGTTAGATCAGATAATTTTCTCTTCTAATTTCAAGTCTCCGGTCATTTTCTCCTCTTCCGAACAACCTTTCTCTCCTCTCTGGTCCTTCTCCGAAGCTGCCGGTGATGTCGGCGCCGGCGATCTTTACGTAGCTCCCTCTCGCTTCACCGTACTTGCTCCTCCTCCTCCTCCTCCTCCTCCTAGTAAGTTTTAGATTCCAACTTTAGAATCCAATTCGGATAATGTAGTACTAGTGGGATACTAGGATATGCTTCCAACTCCTTAATTGGAATTTTCCCGGATTTAAGTAAATGTTGGCATTGCTTTGATCTTTTAGATTAAGTTTGAATTTTGGATGTCGATCGCAAATTATGCAGGTTCAGAAACTGATACCACGACCAAGGCGATTATTATTGATAATCATCATGCTGCTCCTTCCCCCTATTCTGGTATAATGCCCTCCTCGGAGAATAATAATAATAATCCAGATTCTTACTGTGCTATCAAAGCCAAGATGACTCAAGCCCTTAGATACTTCAAGGAATCTACTGGACAACAACACCTTCTTGCTCAGGTTTGGGCGCCTGTTAAAAACCGTGGACGATATGTTCTTACTACTTCAGGACAGCCCTTTGTTCTTGCTCCCAATAGTAACGGCCTTCATCAATACAGGATGGTTTCCTTGACCTATATGTTCTCCCTTGATGGTGAACTCGACGGTGACCTCGGCCTTCCCGGTCGCGTTTTCAGGAAAAAGTTACCTGAGTGGACTCCCAATGTGCAGTATTACTCCAGCAAAGAGTTCTCCCGCCTTGGTCACGCCTTGCACTATAATGTTCAGGGAACCTTGGCTTTGCCTGTTTTTGAACCATCCAGGCAGCTCTGTGTTGGTGTTGTCGAGCTTATTATGACTTCTCCCAAGATTAATTATGCTCCTGAGGTTGAAAAAGTTTGTAAAGCGCTTGAGGTTTGCTTTTCTTTCTCCCTTTTTTTTTATTTTTTTTCTTTTTCTTCTGGGGGTCCTTTTATCAGTATCCTTTGATCTTACGGTGACATGAACGTTTTCTACTTGTGTTGCAGGCTGTGAATCTGAAAACTTCGGAAATACTGAACCACGAGACCACTCAGGTTATCTGCGAGTCCAAATGTCAAAATCTCGAGTATTCTTTCAGAAACTTTCAAGAACTGTCTTGAGTTCATTTTGTTCTGTTCCTTGTCGTTTTGATCCCCATTTTCCTTTTTGACTTCTCCTTTATACCAGATCTGCAACGAGGGTCGCCAAAATGCATTGGCTGAGATTTTGGAGATACTGACTGTGGTGTGCGAGACCTACAAACTTCCTTTAGCTCAGACATGGGTCCCTTGCAGGCATCGCAGTGTTCTAGCTTTTGGAGGTGGTTTTAAGAAAAGCTGTTCGAGCTTTGATGGGAGCTGTATGGGGAAAGTCTGTATGTCTACCAGTGATTTAGCGGTTTATGTTGTGGACGCTCATGTTTGGGGTTTCAGAGACGCTTGTGCTGAACACCATCTGCAGAAGGGACAAGGTGTTGCTGGGAGGGCGTTTCTCTCTGGAAATCTATGCTTCTCTAGGGATGTTACTCGGTTCTGCAAAACCGACTACCCATTAGTACATTATGCACGCATGTTCAAGTTGACGAGCTGTTTCGCGGTCTGCTTAAAGAGCACCTTTACCGGGGACGATGAGTATGTTCTTGAATTCTTTCTTCCTCCAGCCATCACAGACAGGAGAGAGCAAGATTTTCTGTTGGGCTCTCTGTTTCAGACAATGAAGCAGCACTATTCGAGTCTCAAGGTTGTCTCTGAAACTGAACTCTGTGAAAACGAAATATCTCTTGAAGTCGTGGAAGCTTCAGAAGACGGAATGGTTTACTCGAAACTTGAGCCTATCAGGATACATCATCCAGCACCGATCTCTAAAGATTATCTTGAGCTCAACGCTCCCGAACAGAAGCTGAGCTTAAACTCTGACCTTATGGCTAATGGGTTTGAGAGGTTCCAAACGCTTGAACCTTTACCGGAGGCCAAAACAGTGAAAAAATCAGAAAGGAAGCGTGGTAAAACCGAGAAAACAATCAGTATAGAAGTGCTTCAACAATATTTTGCTGGTAGTCTAAAAGACGCAGCAAAGAGCCTCGGTGGTATGTTCTTAACTTTGTCTATTGATTTTTGTAATTGTTGATGGCAAACTAAAAGAACTTTGTGCTTTCTTTTTCCAGTTTGCCCAACAACAATGAAACGCATTTGTCGACAACACGGGATCTCACGGTGGCCATCTCGCAAAATCAACAAGGTGAACCGATCTCTAACACGACTTAAACATGTTATAGACTCGGTTCAAGGTGCTGATGGATCACTCAACTTGACCTCCCTCTCCCCTCGCCCTTGGTCTCACCAAATATCTCCAACCGAAAACCAACCACCAAAGAACTTCCCTCCAGCTTCTACATCTCCTCCAAGTTATCTCCAAGATGTCAAGATTGAAAACAGAGATGCAGAAGACAGTGCAGGTTCATCAACATCGCGTGCTTCTTGCAAAGGTAAAAGTAAAAAGCCTTTCAGCATCTACATGTATTCTACTGCAAAATCTCAAGATCCGTCACCATTGTTCTCACACTGTCTCGTCGTATTTCACAGTGGGTGTTATATGTGAGACGCGTTTTCGGCTTCCAACACACAACCAAGAAACAGTCAGGCAGACGGCCTTGGACGATTCGGACAGTAGCTCTAAAAACATAGCTAATTTTTGGACACACTTAAGCTGCCAAGATACAGCTTCTCCAACAACACTCCACAATAAGCTCGTGAGTATAAAGGCAACGTACAGAGAAGACATCATCAGGTTCAAGATCTCACCGGAGTCGGTAAGCATTATGGGACTGAAGCAGCAAGTGGCTAAGAGGCTGAAGCTCGAAATGGCTGCGTTTGAGCTCAAGTATCTAGACGACGACAGCGAATGGGTCTCGGTCTCGTGTGATGCTGACCTCAGTGAGTGCCTTGACACGTCTGCAGCGAAAGCAAACACACTGAGGCTCTCAGTACATGACGTGACTCTAAACTTTGGGAGCTCATGCGAAAGCTCAGAGGAAAACATGATGTGCTTATGACAATGCTTCACTTGTATGGATCTGAGAGTTTTGTTTTCTGGGAAGAGGAGTTTTAGACAGTATTCATTTTTTTGAGATGTATAAAAATGCATACTTCTCCACATATCAATAGATGTTGATTGGAACAATCTATACTAATAAAAAGTAGGAGCTCCTAAAGGCGTCCACATAGGATTTTAAACCACCAATAGGGATAAGACATGTCACTAATTAACATTTTTAAAATTTTCTGAATTTTCAATATTAATAATTATTTTAAACAACCTATAAGGATTTGACATGTCATTCTTTAACATTTTTTAAATTTCCAGAATTTTTAGGAAAAATAAATTTTTTAAATTTATAGAAATAAAAGAACTATGTACAACGTCCCACATCGGGTATAAATCTTTTAGACATTGGTTCATAACCAGTATAAATAAAGATTAATATGCTTCCAACAGCAAATGAGCAGAAAAACTTGATTTATCAGGTGTCCAAGTTAAAAAGTTTTATTCGTTTGATCTGATTTTTTTATTTGATCAAACTAAAACTTTACAAAGTTTCAAAGAAATATTATAATGTTGAAAATTTTTAAAATAGTTTAAAATATTATAAATATTGAATTTTTTAAAAGGTTCAAATATTATATTTTGAAACCTTTTAAAACTTCAAAATCTTATGATCTTTAAATTTTAAAAATTTATTAGCTTATAAAAGGTTTCTAAAAAATTATAATTTATAAATTTTAAAAGTTTAAAATAGTATAGATATTGAAACTTTTAAAAGTTTCAAATATTAAAAATATTTAAACTTCATAGAATGTTTGAAAATATTACAATTACTTAACCTCCATAGAAATTTTAAAATATTATATCTATACTAATAAAAAGTTGAAGCTATAAACTCCTAAAGGTGTCCATACAGGATTTAAAACAACCAATAAGAATTAGATATTTCACTAATTAACATTTTTGGAAATATAGTAGTAATCTATATTATTAAGAATTTTTAGAAAAAAAAATTAAAATTTATAGAAATAAAAGAAATATGATATGATATTCTTGCAGTAAAATTTTTATTTTTAAGTCTAAGAAAGAAGGATTGACATCGCAAGACCTTGAGTTGATGTTATTTGAGTTTAAAGAAGAAGGATCAACGAAAAGCACAAATATTATTTTAACTATACATGTGTTCATATTACTTTCTCTGCGAGTAAGGATTTTGGTTTGAGAAGTTTCAATACATATGGATCTTAAACGAATAAGTATATGGATGAAATTATCAATAATTGGATGCATGTGTTGACTATGCAGGTCTTTATGAATTGCACAAATTTTATGAGAAAATAAAAGATTTTGGTCTTGGAGTTTGGTGGGTTAACAAGTTGTATGGTAGTCTAAAAAAATGTTTTTCATTGAAAGAATGTGAAAAAGTTGACGAGGAAGAAGAAGAAAAAGAAGAAAAAGAAGAAGAGTATAACAAAGAACGGGATAAAAGTAACGATGACAATTACCATAAAATTTGACAATGAAAATGACAAGAAAGAATATGAAAAATAAGAAAACATTGAATAAAAAACACAAAAACATAGGTGGTAGCGATCAATTAAATATGAAAACGAGATAAATTCAAGATTACAAAATTATTTCGTTTTTCTGGTGGTCAAAGAAATGGTTTAGGATATGTGAGGTCATCAGTTTGATTCGCCTTACCTGGACGTCGAGTTAAATTCATGATTTTTTTTAATCTGATTTGAATGTATAACACAACTCATTTTTATATTTTTAAAAATTGTGTATCTGAAATTTAAATTTTTATTTAATACTAATATAATTTATATTTATAAGATAATATTTCATTACTGTCATCAATCACATAATTCCTGCATTTCCTAATATAAGATGTTTTAGAGAAGATTTTTTTGTTTCATAATATAAGATGTTTTCAAGTTTCTATGCTACTTTTAGATTAGTTTAATATATTTTATTATGCAGTTTTATTTATGATTGGTTGAACATTTTTAAAGTGGTCATTTCTTATATTTTGAAACAGAGTGAGTATATATATTTTTCATCAAAATGTATCAAATAAACCCACGCGTAGCGTGGGTTCAAAACCTAGTTATACTAAATAAAAGTAGGAGCTATAAGCTTCTAAGGCTGTCCACATAAGCTTTAAAACAACCAATAGGGATTCAACATGTCACTAATTAACATTTTTAGAAATTTGCAGAATTTTATATATTAAGAATTATTTTGAACAACCTATCAGGATTTGACATGTCATTCATTAACATTTTCTAAATTTCCAGAATTTTTTAGACTAAGGAAAATTTAAAATTTATGGAAATAAAAAAACTATGTACAATATACCACATTGGCTAGAAAACTTTTAGACAATGGTTCAAACCAGTATAAATAAGATTAATATGCTTCCAACAACGAATGAGCATGAAAGCTTGATTTATCAGGCGTCAAAGTTTAGAAGTTTTATTCGATTTGATCCTGTTTTTTATTTGATCAAACTAAAACTTTAAAAAGTTTCGAAAAAATATTATAATATTTAAATTTTTAAAAATTTTAAAAATTATAAATATTGAAAATATTAAAAGCTCTTAGCTTTTAAAAAGTTTTTAAATATTATAATTTTAAAATTTTAATAGTTTAAAATATTATAAATATTGAAACTTTTTAAAAAGGTTCAAATATTATATTCGAACCTTTTAAAAGTTTAAAATACTTTAAATATTGAAACTTCTAAAATTTTTAGCTTTAAAAAGGTTTCAAAATATTATAATTTTATATTTTAAAAATTTCTTAACATTTAAAAGCTTTTTAAAAAATTAAAATTTATAAATTGGGTGCTTGTGTTGACTATGCTGGTTTTCATGAATTGCACAATTTTTTTGAGAAAAAATGATTTTGGTCTTGGAGTTTGATGGGTTAACAAGTTGTGTGGTAGTCTAAAAAAAAAGGTTTTTTCAGTGAAAGAATGTGAAAAAGTTGACGAAGAAGAACAAAAAGAAGAGTATAACAAAGAACTGGACGGTAAAAGTAACGATGACAATTACCATAAAATTTGACAATGAAAATGACAAGAAAGAATATGAAGAATAAGAAAACATTAAATAAAAAAAACACGAAAACATAGGTGATAGCGATTAATTAAATATGAAAAAAGAGATAAATTCATGATTATAAAATTGTTTCGTTTTTCTGGTGGCCAAAGAAATGGTTAAGATATGTGAGGACACCAGTTTGATCCGCCTTGCCTTGATGTCGAGTTAGATTCATGATTTTTTAATCAGATTTAATTTTAAAACACAACTAATTTTATATTTTAAAAAATTGTGTATATAAAATTTAGTTTTTTCCTTAATAGTAATTTAAAGTTTTCTGTAATATAATATTTCATTACGGTCATCAATCATATATAATTTTTGTCAAAATATATCAAATAAACCCACGCGTAGCGTGGGTTCAAAACCTAGTAAAAATAAAAATTATTACTTGCCTATGTATGTGACTTCTGTTAATTACACTTGCAATTACCCTATACAACACTTGCAACTATGCATGTTTCATGATGGGTTGACCCAAAACAAAAAAAAATTATGCCTAATGAGGACATTTTTTTTTTTTTGACGATCACCTAATGAGGACATTTAAAAGGAGCAGTTTTGGTATTATTGTTAGAAAAATTAAATCATGGCATGTGGGCAACAACAACAAATAAATAAATAAAAGTGGTTACGATAAGTTCTATATTAATGTTTTGGCAAAATATACGATTAAACTTGATCAGGAACAGTTACCAAAAAATAAAACAATTTGATATTTTAAAACTATTTTTTAATATTGACAATGAGTTGACACAATGACACTTTCTCTAAGTTCTAATTTTCCATTTATAAGAATTGCTTAAAAACTAGTGAGAATTATGGAAATATGGAACTCATTGTATGGGTTAGTAAATTGTACACACTTGATATATATTACTTGAGAGAATAATATTAAGGCTACATATAGATATAAAATTGTTCATGAACACTTACAATAACCAAAATTAGACCAATTTATTAATATTGATGAAGGATGTTCTCTAATTCTCAGTTTCCATTAATAAGATTTGTGAAATACTTGAGAGAACAATATAATTATAGATCTCATTATATACTAATTGATAATGTACATATATACTTGAGGAACATTTTGAAGTTTTAACTAAGAGAGCGATTTGTGCATTTTAAGTCCATAGATTTTGACTATCCCCATATAAAATACATGAACTTTTTTTTTGTCTGAAAAATATATAATTTTCCATTTCATATTTTTCCATTAACAATGTTAGAGATCATAATTCATAATTTTTTTCTGTTCTTGAACTTCAAACAAGATTTCACTACTATTTAAGATAACAAATTCAAAAACAAAAATACACAATCAGATTAATCGATTTCCAAATTTCTCAATTAGTATTGTTTTTGGATTTCCAAATCTTAGATTCCGATTCTTCCATCATTCTTCGTCGATTCTTCAAATTTTGATCCCTAGATCTAATATTAGGGAAAACGGAAAGAGAAAAGAAAGAGAGTGTTCGTCAAGACAAAAAAGAGAGGAAGAGGAAGGACTGACTGTGTCGACTGAATAAAGAGAGACGACTATAAGTATATGATGTCAGCAGGTTCCCACGCGCATCAGTGTCACGCGCAGATTAGCACAAACAAAACAGTGGTGATTGTGTAAGAGTAAAACACAAATAAAAATAAAGATTTTGTTGAAAAAAAAAAATAGATGTTAGTGTATAACAAAATTTAAAAAGTAGGAGAGGGACCTTAATTGTGAGTAAGAATATAACAAAACTTTACATTTTTGATTTCCTTTTTATCTTAATTTTATAAAATCATTAATTCTTAAGTAGTTTTGTACTAATATCTATATTTGATTTCATTTATCCAATTCTTTTGTGTATTTTTTCATGTTAAATTTCTTCTATGCTTAATTTTTATATGTCAACGTGTGGTTAAGACATGTCACGTCTGTTACGTGTCTGCCCCCTCAACACCAAATTAATGTCTTCTTTCTCTCTTTGTAATTTTTTTTTATTTTTTTTTATTTTTTCGTTTATCTTCTAATAAGAGAATCGCCAATTACGAATGGTCGACAAAAAAAAAAAAAAAGAATCGCCAATTAATTTTTATAATGAAATGTTTTTCTCTCCAATTGTATTAAAATTTTACCAAAAGAAAAGAAAATAATAAATATGATGTGTTGATTTGTCATCGCCGGATAAACTATTTTTATGTTGGCCTTACATCATATATGTAAATATTGATATTTTACCATTAACAGAAGAAGAAGTGTGATATTTTACAGGTTAAAAAGTAAAAGCTTATTGGTAAATAATTAGTACTTTTGGTATAATATTGATTGAAGTTGTTTTAAGGTCTTCCTTTCCCCGGTTCATGATCTTGATTGGCCCCTGTTCTTGCATAGTCAAGATGAAACTCCACAAGCTCTCTCTCCTTTACTTGACAACTAGTCTTCATGTCAATATATACATAATTATTTATTATCAAAAATTCATAATTTCATGTCAAAACTTACTAATTATGGCATGAAAAGTAAGATAATTAACGACACATGCTCCCTCACACAGCGAAACACAAACGTACGTTAAAAACACCACTAACCAGAACCTAGCTACTTATCTATATTATATTCCATTTGTTAATCTCAACTACGCAGTTTCTATACATATACGATGAAATAGGAACAAATTAACCAAATAGCAACTTATGAAAACGGCGGCATGCACACACGAATCATTATATATCATATATAAGATGCAAAAATTGAGTATTCACCTTCTTCGAGCTGAGATTCACAAAATGACGAGGGGTAGCGTCAGAAACATGAACGGAGGTGATTGTGGAAATAAGAACAATGAGAAATACTAATTCTTTTGTATTATAGCTCATGTTTGTTTGTTTTTTTTTGTTTCTTAAGCAGCTTAAGATTTGCAAGACATATAAGTTGTGGGATTTTATATATAGAGACAGAGATATGAGATGAGTTATATAGAAGCAAGAGGTAGTGGAGATGACATTGTGATGAAAGGTTGTTATTCATTTTGGAAACAGAATCAAAAGCTATGGATGGATAATAATTATTGTAAAGTTATAAGGAATATTAGTTATAATTAGTTACATATTAAAATAAGATCAAAGATTATTATATTTCCCAACAAATGAATGAGAAACATCAAACATATTATAATATAATCAAAAGTCAACTAGGTGCACTATTGATCCTCCTCTTTTGTCACCTTTACAATATTTCATCATGGCTTCAAATAATTCGAAAATATTAATTATCGTCTGAATACATATGATCGATCGTTACTTGGATTTGAATGTGTAAATATAACTTTTTTTGCTTTCTTTTTTTTTTGTATTCTAATCGCTAATATAGTTATATAGTACGTATATGGACACCATAATATATATACAGATATAGATCATATCTTTTGTAGGAAATGAAGATATGGTTATATAGTACGTATATGTTGCCCGTCTGTTAACCACAACACAACCACTTCACGTCTCTTAACCACAGAAAACGTCGATTTCAACACAAGCAGCACCGGCATCATTTGCAATTGGGACCTCGCATCTCCATTAGCAAGTTTCTCAACTGCTCCTGCCGTCAGATTGTTCGATTCTTTCATTAATTTCATTATTTCAGTCCTTATCTTCGATTATCATATCGATTCCGTGGATTTCTCTTGGTTTTTATGCTGGTTCTTCTCATGGATTTTCTAGGTTGTAGCTCAGAAGCTTTTAGTTTTGTGTTCATTGTCTTAAAATGGACAGTTTTCTGTTCTTGATGACCATTATAATGTAGTGAATAATTTTGGGTATTAATTGGTTATAATTGAGGAAGTATATCGTAATCAAAGATGCTGGTGATTATCTTGCTTGGAATTTCTTCGAGATTAAAGTTGAATGTATATACGCTTGATGTTGAAGTTCGTCATGTCTCTTCTTTGGCCTTTGATTTAAGGATTTCGAGTTGTTCTGTTAATTGGTTCAGGCATTAGTTAGTGTTAACCTCTGGAAGCATAGACTTGTTAAGGGGTTAATTTTATTCTTTTTTTCTGATATTAACTATTCTACCTGCAAATTTTCATGCCTTGTTGAATTATTGTTTTGTGTTCTAGTAGTGTTCCACGGCATTTTGATTGAAGCTTAAAGAGCATGAATGTATACTTCAGGATTTTGTCAACGATCTTTAATTGATTAAATCTCTTAAGCAACAATTGTTAAGATGTGAATTTGCTATGAAGAAAGCAATCACTTAGTTGCAAGTTATGATAGTAGTTATTGTTCTTTGTTGTGTATTGTTTTGTCTGTTCTTATTGTTCTTTGTTTGTGTATTGTTTTTTTTTTTACAGGGCGAGTACTAAAGACTGTTGCCGCATCCCAAAGGTTGTTTCTTTTTTCAGTTTTTGTTTATTATTTCGATAAGATGGCGATCAATCTGACGGCAGGAGCAGTTGAGAAATTTGCTAATGGAGATGCGAGGTCCCAATTGCAAATGATGCCGGTGCTGCGTGTGTTGAAATCGACGTTTTCTGTGGTTAAAAGACGTGAAGTAGCTGTGTTGTGGTTAACAGACGGCAGGGGCATGAGATACGGGCATCACTTACGGGCAGGGGCATGACAAGCTTGGTGAAAGAAAAGATTGTTGAATCCAGTAGTATTATCCGGGTTCTAATTATTTTTCGGTGGTGGATGCTAAAAACAATATCTTGCTCAAAGCCTCAAGTTTCTCTTGGAAAGCATCAATTCTTCAAATAAGGAAATAGAGATACAACTTCAGCAGACTTCACAAGACAACGGATGTGATTGGTTTGCCACATATAAGATGACATGGCCTCTCTTTCTTCGCAGTCAACCGTACACATGTTAGGACATGAATGGTCCACGTAATCTAAGATGACACGAGCTCTCTCTCTCTCTCTAACCTCAGCTCGAGATGGCTGTAATTTAATGGTGTTCACCGTACACATGTTAGGAAGTGAATGGTCCACGTAATCTAAAAATAACAGTAGAAATCTCAAAACTCAGCTCGAGATGGCTCGCGACACGGTGCTGCTTGCGTTCATCTTGTTAGGTAAGAAGCCCTCGATCTTATGTTACTGTTTTTAATGAATGTCACTGGATCTATGTTTGATGGGACTAGTAGTACTTCTTCATAGATGTTTTTGTTGATTTTTTGCACTATATAATGTTTTTATTTAGTTATTTCAGATTAGATCTGTCCTTTTTGTTAGTTAGATAGTGCATTGGTATATATATAGTATATAATTGTATCTACATTGCTGCCTCATTGGCTGAATAAAATTTTGGATTAGTAATCTGTTATTGTTGATATATGTGTTGTGTTGGTAATTTTGTTTGACGATTGAAAATTTATGAATTGATTCAGGATGTCTTTTTGCGGTTTCAATTGCGAAAGAAGAGGCTACCAAGTTGGGATCTGTTATTGGAATAGATCTTGGTACCACCTACTCTTGTGTTGGTGTTTACAAGAATGGCCATGTTGAGATCATTGCCAACGACCAAGGTAACCGTATTACACCTTCCTGGGTGGGTTTCACTGATTCCGAGAGGTTGATTGGTGAGGCTGCTAAGAACCAGGCTGCTGTTAATCCTGACAGGACTGTCTTTGATGTCAAGCGTTTGATCGGCAGAAAGTAAAAAAAAATTCTTTTTCTTTGCTTTTTGTCTTTTTTTCTCATGGAATGTTGCATTAAAGTCTCTTATCCTTTTTTGAAGGTTCGATGACAAAGAGGTGCAAAAGGACATGAAACTTGTACCTTACAAGATTGTGAACAAGGAAGGCAAGCCTTATATTCAAGTCAAGATCAAGGATGGCGAGACCAAGGTCTTCTCTCCTGAGGAGGTCAGTGCCATGATTCTCACTAAGATGAAGGAGACTGCTGAAGCTTACCTTGGCAAGAAAATCAAGGACGCTGTTGTCACTGTTCCAGGTGAGTTTGACTTTACCCAAGAATACTCTGTGCTTACCTCTTCTTCCATGTATGTTTGTTTGGTTGATTTAACCTCTTTACTTTTTTTACTTGTTGCAGCTTACTTCAACGATGCCCAGAGACAGGCCACAAAGGATGCTGGTGTTATCGCTGGCCTCAACGTTGCCAGAATCATCAACGAACCCACTGCTGCTGCTATTGCCTATGGTCTGGACAAGAAGGGTGGTGAGAAGAACATCCTCGTCTTTGACCTTGGTGGTGGTACCTTTGATGTCAGTGTCTTGACCATTGATAATGGAGTCTTTGAGGTTCTCTCCACTAACGGTGACACCCACTTGGGAGGTAATTTTACCTTTATCTAATTAGATATGCATTGTCTGAATTACATTAGGCAGAACTGATTGTTTAGATGCATATATATGGTTGTCGTGTTAACCTCTTTTGACTGTGTGATATGCGCAGGTGAGGACTTTGACCACAGGGTCATGGATTACTTCATCAAGCTGATCAAGAAGAAGCACCAGAAGGACATCAGCAAGGACTTCAAGGCTCTCGGTAAGCTCAGAAGGGAGTGTGAGAGAGCCAAGAGAGCTCTTAGCAGCCAGCACCAGGTCCGTGTTGAGATTGAGTCCCTCTTCGATGGTACTGATTTCTCTGAGCCACTCACCAGAGCCCGTTTCGAGGAGTTGAACAATGACTTGTTCAGAAAGACAATGGGACCCGTGAAGAAGGCCATGGATGATGCTGGTCTACAGAAGAGCCAGATCGATGAGATTGTACTTGTTGGTGGAAGTACTAGAATCCCAAAGGTACAACAACTATTGAAGGACTTTTTTGAAGGGAAAGAGCCAAACAAGGGTGTGAACCCCGATGAGGCTGTTGCTTATGGTGCTGCCGTTCAGGGAGGTATATTGAGTGGAGAAGGTGGTGATGAAACCAAAGGTGCGTACGGTATCTCTGCGATGTACAGCTGTTTCTTGTCTTAGTGTAAATAATGTTGTGTCTATATAATAATTTCAGATATCCTTCTTTTGGACGTTGCACCACTCACTTTGGGTATTGAGACTGTCGGAGGAGTGATGACAAAGCTGATCCCGAGAAACACGGTTATTCCAACCAAGAAATCTCAGGTGTTCACGACATACCAAGACCAGCAGACGACTGTCTCCATCCAGGTATTTGAAGGTGAAAGAAGTCTCACCAAAGACTGTAGGCTGCTCGGGAAATTCGACCTCAACGGAATCCCACCAGCTCCGAGAGGGACCCCTCAGATCGAAGTCACATTTGAAGTGGACGCCAACGGTATTCTCAACGTGAAAGCAGAGGACAAGGCGAGTGGGAAATCAGAGAAGATCACAATCACGAACGAGAAGGGACGTCTGAGCCAAGAAGAGATTGAGCGGATGGTGAAGGAGGCAGAGGAGTTTGCAGATGAAGACAAGAAGGTAAAGGAGAGGATTGATGCAAGGAACAGCCTTGAGACATACGTGTACAACATGAAGAACCAAGTGAACGACAAGGACAAGCTGGCAGACAAATTGGAGGCTGATGACAAGGAGAAGATCGAAGCCGCGACCAAAGAGGCTCTCGAGTGGCTGGATGAAAACCAGAATGCAGAGAAAGAGGATTACGATGAGAAGCTGAAGGAGGTTGAGGCTGTTTGTAATCCAATCATCACTGCAGTATACCAAAAGTCTGGTGGGGCACCGGGCGGTGAATCAGGTTCGACGGATGACGACGATGAGTCTCACGATGAGCTCTAGACCAAAAAGTCGGATATTGTTGACTTCCCAAGTGGTTTGGAAAGAGTAGAGAGACATATTAGTTGTTTATTAAAGTAAAGTTTTGAGCTTTTCATTCAAAAAGAAAGAGCNGTTTTTTTTTTTTTTTTTTTGGTTCTCTTGTTACATCGTAGTATCTTTGGGTTCATATTACCAAACTCACTTTCACACAAGGAAACCTCATGTCGACACACACACGTGTCTTTTCTTTTGGTAAGCGCCCAGTGTTAAACATGTTTTTGCTGTTAGTGATAGATGTTAATGTGGTGGGCCTTTTAGGCCTTGTAATAACCCTTATTAGTTAATGGTTTAATAAAAATTTACTTAAAAGAAAAAAAGGTTAAATGAAAAAAGGGTTAGCGAGGTTATGGCCGGGTGAATGATAACAACAACAATTACAGAGCAGAGAGGAAAGGTATATAAGAAGGAATGGGTGAGCCGAACTCTTCTGTGTAGTCGAAAAGCAGATTTTCTCTGTTTCTTGAATCTTGATGATACATCCACGCCTGCCTGCTTCATTTTCTAAGGTCTGTATCGGTCTTGAATTATATATTTGATGATCTAGAGTGATTGATCAACCCTAATTCTTGTTCCTTTCGATTTAGTTTTGATTGATAAATAGGGTTTGTGAACTTTGACTATGATGTATTAGAGATTTAGAGACTTGATGTTTTAAAAAAAAAACTCTGAACCAGATTTGCAGTTAAAATTCGATTCGAGACTGTCTCTGTCTCCAATGGAGGATTTCATCAGCAATCTGCCAGATGAGGTTCTTGGCAAGATCCTGTCTTTACTTCCCACAAAACTTGTTGTTTCCACATCCGTTATGTCCAAGAGATGGAGGAATCTGTTGTTGCTTGTAGACAACTTTGATCTGGAAGACTCAGCAACTAGTGGCTTCTCTGATTTCTTGGAGAAAACGGTGGCTCACTTGAGCACTTGTCCCATCAAGAGACTCTCTCTGAGTGGCCGTTATGAAATACCTCGCTCTAACTGTTTGATTGTCACTGCCCTCGATCGCGGATGCTTGGAACTACACTTGCAATCTCGATATCTGCATCTAGGGATCAGGATCTTGTCGAGTAACAACACGTTGGTTAAACTCACACTTTCAAAACGAACTGATCTTGCAGGGCATGTTCCCCCTAAGGGCACAGTGTTCTTCCCGGCCCTCAAGACACTTTCTCTCGGTGCACTTGTGGTTAATGAAGAACTTTACCAGTGGTTCATCTCTGGCTCCCCTGCGCTCGAGGAACTATTTATACGTGAGTGTTGTGATGACCCGCCAACTTGGAAGGGGTCCGTGTTTAGTAAATCCGTCAAGAGAGTCACGGTTTATTTCCATCTTCCTCGTTTCTCATGGGCTTATGATGAAGAAGTTTGGTTCAACACAACGAGTCTTGAGTTTCTTGACTACTCTGCTTTTGTCTCCCAAGGCTATACTCTTGTTGATGATATGCCTTCCCTCGTTGAAGCTAGACTAGATCTTCGATTGTGGGAGCCTTCTGTCTCTTATGATAGTGATTATATTTATCAATATTTTGATGTTTACCGTCCAGAGGATGTTTTTGGTAATGTTACAAATCTCGTTGCGGGGATACGCAATGTTGAGACCCTTCACCTGTCTCCCGATGCTCTTGAGGTTAGTTTTGCTACATTTTCATTCTTCTTTCTTGGTTTCTAGCTACCCCTTGTGATGATTATAATTTATAAGTGCAGGTGTTTTTCTTCTGCTGCGATTACATGCCGGTCTTCAACAACCTCCGTAATCTATCTTTTGAGAGCGACGAAGAAAAAGGATGGCAAGCATTGCCTCTTGTGCTAAATAATTCTCTACGTCTTCATACTCTAGCTATCAAAGTAAGGTGTTCAATGCTTTTGTCAGAAATGGTTTTTGCTCTTCTTATACATACATACATACATACTTGTGAATAAAGATGGTCTGGTTTTTCTAGGGTCTTGTGCATAGAGTTACTAGTAGATGTGGGGATGCATGCCCCTGCATTAGCAAGACGAAGAGGGGAATGTGTTGTTTGTCGGCATGTCGAATCAAGGTGCTAGAGATTACAGGGTACGGAGGAAGTTTTAGAGAGCTGAAACAAATGAGGCATTTTTTGGGAAAACTGCAATGTCTTGAAACTGTGAGAATTGGTGTTCAAAAGGACAGCAACAAGTACTTGCGAGCCAATCTAACGAATCTTCCTAGAGCTTCACCAAAGTGCAACATCCAGTTCATTTAATGCCTCTCTCTCTCTCTCTCTCGTTGTATGGCTGAGATTTGATGATGATGTCAAAGAGACTAAACTTTTGTTAACAAGTTAACACTTTTGTTAGTAACAAAAATATGACACTAAACTTGTTTTTTATTTGGTAAGGTTATATTTTTGGTAATCTAAATGGCTACTCTCAAACACTCGGGTACCAAACATGATTGATTTCACCACAATGGCCCTGAGCTAAAATGTGTTAAGACCTTAAGGTGTGAACCGGAGGAGGATTAAATATTTAATTAAATTTAAGGGATCATTATGTTTGTTTGGTTTAGTCTCCGTTGTCTCTGATTGAGCCAGAAGGTTCCAAATAGCCCTAAAAAACCAACCAAAAAAGGTAAAGGGTTCGCCTTCGCCCTCTCCTCTCGGCTCTCGAGGAGATATCAAAAAATCAGTTTTTGTGGAATTTGCAAGTTAATCCTCTCTCTCGCTTCTGTGTTTCGCCATGACAGAAGTTGCGAGCTCGGTGGTCTATGAAGTGCTCGGACGCAGAGCTCAGGATGTGGACGAGCCGATCATGGACTACATCATCAATGTCCTCGCCGACGAGGATTTCGACTTCGGTGAGGAAGGTGAAGGTGCCTTTGATGCCGTCGGTGAGCTCCTCGTCGCTGCTGAATGCGTTTCCGATTTCGATGAGTGCCGTTTGGTAAGCGAATCATCGGACCTTGCTGCTTCAGTTCAATTATTGTATCCTAGATTCGTTTTTTTTCTTTTTCTTTAGGGTCTCTCTGTGAGTGGGAATATTTAATTAAATCTGTGGTGAAATGGTTTGAAGAATAGGTTTCGCTTTTTGAGATAGTCATATTAATAAAGAAATGCTTAGTTTTGTAACTGGATGTGGTGTGTAGGTTTGTAGCAAATTGTCGGATAAGTTTGGAAAGCATGGATTGGTGAAGCCTACACCAACTGTAAGGAGTCTTGCTATGCCTGTGCGGATGAACGATGGAATGGATGATGGACCGGTTAAGAAGAAGAAGCCTGAGCCTGTGGATGGTCCTTTGCTCACGGAACGTGACTTAGCTAAGATTGAGAGGAGAAAGAAAAAGGATGATCGCCAAAGAGAGGTATTCAATTATAATGACATATTCCCTTTTCTAGTAGTTGACATTTTGTTCTATTTTGTTTCTACTTTGTGAGATTTACACTGGTTTCTTTGTTTTCGCAGCTACAATATCAACAGCATGTTGCTGAAATGGAAGCCGCTAAAGCAGGGATGCCTACTGTCAGTGTCAATCATGACACTGGTGGTGGCTCCGCTATCAGAGATATTCATATGGATAACTTTAATGTTTCTGTTGGAGGCCGTGATCTCATTGTCGATGGATCTATCACCCTCTCTTTTGGACGCCATTACGGTGGGTTTTTATTATTTATTCTAGCTCTCTTTTTAATCCAATCTAGCTTACTAATGGGAACTTTTTCTCTTTGGGTTACTCTACAGGCCTTGTAGGACGTAATGGTACCGGAAAAACAACCTTTTTGAGGTATATGGCTATGCACGCTATTGAGGGTATTCCTACTAATTGCCAGATATTGCATGTCGAACAAGAAGTGGTTGGTGACAAGACGACAGCTTTACAATGCGTTCTTAACACTGATGTTGAAAGAACCAAGCTGTTGGAAGAAGAGATTCAAATACTCGCAAAGCAGGTTAGATCAAGCTTGTTTACTAATTAGTATTACCATTTACTCATTCAGGTGTTTTGTCTTTTCGTATCATCCGTCTTTGCTGGTAATGTTGACTCTTGTTGTGTTATCTGAAGAGAGAAATGGAAGAACCCACAGCTAAGGATGGAATGCCTAAAGACACAATTGAAGGAGATCTTATGTCTCAAAGGCTTGAAGAAATATACAAAAGACTTGATGCAATTGATGCTTATACTGCTGAGGCTCGGGCAGCTAGTATCCTTGCTGTAAGTTGCGCTTTATTATTATAAATTTTCTGCAGCCCTTTAGAGTTTTTCGTTTGGTAGCATAAATAGAAACAAGAGGGTATGCGTATCTGGATGCAAGCCCTTTAGAGTTTTTCGTTTGGTAGCATAGATAGAAACAAGAGGGTATGCATATCTGGATGCAAGTCGTGACCCATCACCACATAATGCATATAAATTGCTAGATTTGGGTGCCATCTTCTGTTGACATCTTTGCATGTGCTTTTGTTGCCTTCAACTTTGAGTACTGTTAGCTAACTTGCAGATGTTGCTCTCTACGTCATTTTCAGGGTCTAAGTTTCACTCCAGAAATGCAGAAGAAAGCTACGAATACTTTTTCAGGAGGATGGAGAATGCGAATTGCACTTGCTCGTGCTCTATTTATAGAGCCTGATTTGTTGTTGCTTGATGAACCTACGGTGTGTTTTCTTTTAATTGTTTTCCCTTTTAGATCAATCTATCCTTTATATATTAAGCTTTCTGACATAATTTTCCTCTCTTTTGGTAGAACCATCTTGATCTCCATGCTGTCTTATGGTTAGAAACATATCTAACGAAGTGGCCCAAAACATTTATAGTCGTTTCTCATGCTAGGGAATTCTTGAACACGGTATCTTTTCTCTATTGATCTCCATACTGTTATTATTTCCCCAATATCTCTGGACATGCGTA
Organism: Camelina sativa; assembly: GCF_000633955.1. Taxonomy (NCBI): domain Eukaryota; kingdom Viridiplantae; phylum Streptophyta; class Magnoliopsida; order Brassicales; family Brassicaceae; genus Camelina; species Camelina sativa. Next base: position 37,998,216 of record NC_025693.1, read on the forward strand.
ATACTTGTTTTTGGCTACAGGTGGTCACGGACATCATCCATTTGCAAAACCAAAAACTAAGTACCTATAAGGGAAATTATGATATTTTCGAAAGAACAAGGGAAGAACAAGTGAAAAATCAGCAAAAAGCTTTTGAATCAAGTGAACGGTCACGGTCACATATGCAGGTTTCTTTTCTTTTTCTGAAAAGTGAACTCATGAATTCTGTTTTCAACTCGTCTCTGGTTTGTTTAACAGTATTCGAACATGGGTGATTCAGTTTGATGCTTGACATCTTGTTTTCTGCTACAGGCGTTCATTGATAAATTTCGTTACAATGCAAAGAGGGCGTCTCTTGTTCAGTCAAGAATCAAGGTGTCAACAGTTACAACTATTTATGTGATTAACTTTTGCCCATCGGCGGTGCTCTAATATTATTGTGTCTATGATACAGGCATTGGACCGACTGGCTCATGTGGATCAAGTTATTAATGATCCCGAGTAAGGAAGCCCCTCTTATATATATACTAAATCACTTTCAATTGATATTAGGAATGATGCTATACTCTAATATTGGATAAAATTACTGCAGTAGGATTCAATGCTTACTCTTAGCTCCTGCCTTTTATACATTAACCTCTTGTCTTTCTGTTGCAGCTATAAATTTGAATTCCCAACTCCTGACGATAAGCCTGGACCTCCCATCATCAGTTTTAGGTTTGTCATCTTCCATAAACCAGCTGTGTGAATCTGACAGAAACTTCTAATTTTGGTCTGGGAACGACCGAGACATAAACATGCTAAATGTCCTTGCTCGTTCTTTCTACAGTGATGCATCATTCGGCTACCCTGGTGGTCCGTTGTTGTTTAGGAACCTAAATTTCGGAATAGATCTGGACAGCCGTATGGCAAGTAAGAAGGCTCTCCCCATTTCCCTTTATTATGAGATCTCACAGATGATACATGTTTTTTTTTTTTTGGTTAAAGATACATGTTTATATGTGGATACCAATACGCACATTCATCTATCATATGTGGATACCAATACGCATAGCATCGAAGAACATTTAGAACTTAATTTTTTGAGGTTCTTCCCAGCATTTTAAACTCTATTATATATGGTTTTCTCGTCGGTTTGCAGTGGTGGGACCCAATGGTATTGGTAAATCAACTATTCTCAAACTTATTTCTGGGGATCTGCAACCAAGCTCTGGAACAGTTTTCCGTTCTGCTAAGGTATGGCAGAAGACTACTCTTTTCCCTGAACAACAAATTGAACACTGTCCCTGTGGAACATATGGGATGACCTTTTAGAAAACCTTAAATAATGAAAACCCTATCTAGGTTTAAAAGGAGTTGGATTCTTTAGAAGCATTGATATTTAAATTTTTCTTTGAGAACAATATTATTAAATCTTAGGTTACATAACCTAGGTTTCTGATTGCTTGTTTTTCTGCTCTGTTAAGTGTAATTGCTTAGTTTGATGGCTCTGATATGGTGTTTTGATATCCTTTTGCAGGTTCGAGTTGCAGTCTTTAGTCAGCACCATGTGGATGGACTAGACCTTTCTTCAAATCCTCTTCTGTATATGATGCGCTGCTACCCTGTAAGTTCCCATTCCCCTATTATCCCTCTGATTTGTATGTTTCAATTAACTTGAGGTCATAATCGAGGTAAAAAAAGTTTCATATATTAGTGTTTACAGAATTGTCTACGTCTTACAAGTTACAAGAACAATTTCAGTTAGCAAACATCTACATGCCCTCGGCTTCTCAAGATGTCTTAACTTGTATTTTGATATGATGTCGCAGGGAGTACCGGAACAAAAGCTCAGAAGTCACTTGGGTTCTCTTGGGGTTACTGGAAATCTTGCACTGCAACCCATGTACACTTTATCAGGTACTTTCGGGTGTTTGGAGTTGTATAACCGCAATATTCTGGATGCAAGCCCTAGAATGAAATTAGAACTAGTTGAATTATGTGTTAGTGGCGTTGACTAATGTTCTTGGGTGCGAATGGGAAATTAGGTGGTCAGAAAAGCAGAGTGGCATTTGCGAAGATAACATTCAAGAAACCACACTTGTTATTGCTTGATGAGCCGTCCAATCATCTTGTAAGCTACATCTATAAATATATAGTCATGCATCTTCTTAATAAGGAAGGATTAGATTACGGTTTACTAAAAGTAGGAACTATAATATAATCTCTCAGGATCTGGATGCTGTGGAAGCTTTGATCCAAGGACTAGTGTTATTCCAAGGCGGTATTTGCATGGTACTCTCTCAATCCCTGTCCACTAGAGAAATTGGCTTTCCAAGAATAAAGATGAATCTGTGTACCGTGGGTTGGTGTTTATTGAGAGATTCATAATACAAGAAGCAATCAATCTTGTTTGTTTGTTTGTGTGTTTGTGCAGGTGAGTCACGACGAGCATCTAATATCGGGAAGTGTGGATGAGCTATGGGTTGTGTCAGACGGCAGGATTACACCATTCCATGGAACCTTCCATGACTACAAGAAACTTCTCCAGTCTTCATCTTAAGCTGCGCCCTACTGCATTTATTATATTTCCCATATCCATGTTTCGTTTTTATTTACTTGCCTCAATAGGACACAGCAGTCAGCAGTCGTCCTTTTTTTACCTGAGATTTGGCGAGACCGTATTTGACTTGTTTGTTAAACCATTTATAGTTTGCTTTGATTGTGTTTAAAAGAAGGTTTACTTGAAACTGAAAAGTAAAAGAAGCATATACGGACGGAGTTGAATCATCCAATGTCCACTTTACTGTTTGACTCATCCGTTAACGTATACTTTTGGGGCCAAATTTAATAATGGCAACCTAGGAATTTTACTAACGTACTGTAGCCTAGGAATTTTATACGATGTTTTATTTAGGCCCAAACACAACTTTTCGTTTTTTTTTCTCTCATCGTGAGCCCACATGTTTAATGAAGCCCGTTTTTGTAGTAGTACTGAGCCCACATGTCCACATGTTTAATTTGGATTAAGGTAAAGTAATTGCTATCAATTTACTGAAGCCCGTTTTGGTAGTAGTACTGTAGAGTTAGTATTAAAGAGAGAGAGAAAAAAAAAAGGTAATAAGAAAGAAGGAGTTACGACGAATCCGACCCGGCTCGCTCAACCCGACTGGTTTGTTCTTTCTGAGGAGGTCCCCAAAAAAAAAAGAGAAGAGAGAAGAGAGAAATTGAATCTAATCTCTCAGCCATTAGTTTAATTCTTCCCAGTCACGTTTTCTTCTCCTGCGGTTTCGCTCTAAATCCTTTCTCTGTGTTAAAAAGGCCTTTTTTTTTTTTTTGTGTGTTACTGTTGTGTTTAGGACTTAAAAGGGGGATTGATCTTTTTTTTAAGTATTATAGATTGGTTCTGTTGTGTTGTGTGGTCTGAGAATTGCAATTGTCGTCATGTATAGATAGCGGAACCCTAATCGATTTGAGTCATGAAATCATCAGAAACCCTAATTTCTGAGCCGTCTTCCCTCAATAGAGACCTCCGGGATCATAATGATGACGAAGAAGAAGAAGAAGAAGAAGAAGAGGAAGAAGATGTTGATTTCAATCCTTTTCTTAAGGATACTCCTTCCCTTGAAGCTTCTTCCAGTTTGAGCTCTGAAATTGAGACTCTTGATGGTGAAATTGTCAATAGCATTCCTGTTTCCCTTAAGGACGACCATGTCCCCATGCCAAGTAATAATGATGTCTCGTGTCAAGAAGAACCAGTCCCTGAGGACTCTCTTGACCCCGGTGGCTTTGTTAGAGAAGAGCCTGGTGAGAGGAGAGTAGATGCGAATGAAGATCAATTGTGTGACATGATGATCCAAACTCAGAAAACACAACGTTTTACATCAACTGAGGAGGGGGAGGAGGAGGAGGAGGAGGAGGATGCCATCTGCAAGCGTACTAGAGCTCGGTATTCGCTTGCCAGTTTCACCCTTGATGATCTTGAGGCTTTTCTCCAGGAGACCGATGACGAGGATGATATTCCCAATGTCGACGATGAGGCAGAATACCGCAAGTTTCTCGCTGCTGTTTTACATAGCGGTGATACTGAGGCTCCCTTGGCACAGGGTGGAACTAATGATGATGACGATGATGATGATGAGGATAACGATTTAGACTTCGAGATTGAACTTGAGGAAGCTCTGGAGACTGATGACGAGGATATTATCCCGGAAAAGGTCACCACAGGTGACAACAAGAAAAGCACTAAGCGACGCCCCGTGACTAGGCAGAAGAGACAGCTTAACAACAACATCTCCGCTCACCAAAAGAACAGTTCTCCTGAACAGGCTGGCAGATTATTACGCCCTCTTGTACCTATCTTACCCATTGCATCACCTGCTAGAATGTTTTCTGCTACTGAAGCAGTTGCTTCATCTTCAGAATACAGGACAACAAATGGCTTCAGTCAAGCCCAAATGGGAGAACTGCATTGTTTGATTCACGATCACCTTCAACTTCTTATCCAAGTGTACTCTCTTTGTGCGCTGGATCATTCACGCCAGCACATTGGAACGCAAGTCCAAAGACTTCTATCTGAGATGCTCAAACAACACCAAGGATATCTTTCACGCCCAATTCATCCTCTCAGCACTGCTTCCGCATCATCCGTTCTGGATATTGTGGATCTAGCTGGAAGATATCTAGTTGATGTTTCTGATGGTACGTTATTGGTTAATAAAGTAGGGTGCTATATCTCTCTATGTTTTCTTATCTGTTTACGCAATATAATTCTCTTTGATTATTGAACCATTGTAGCTGTTCAAGACTATCGACGGTGTCAAGTAGAATCCGGTTTTGATGCTTCATCTCAAAGAGTGCCACTATTTACACTTCCTCACCAAGAAGTTGGCGGTGAGATTGTAAACAATCCTCTTTCATCGCCTAGTTCAAGTAAGTCGTCGCCATCAGGTCGTCAGCAATCTAAGAAGACGTTAGCTGCTACACTTGTTGAGTCAGCCCAGAAGCAATCTGTTGCCTTGGTCCACAAGGATATCGCCAAGTTAGCTAAAAGATTTTTGCCGTTTTTTAGAGTATCGCTGTATCCCCACAAGCCACCTCATGTAGCTGTCGCCAATCGGGTCCTATTCACTGATGCTGAGGATGAGTCAGTTCCTTTCCTTTTTTTTCTTTGTCCAGTCTACTAATGTAGTCAATAATTTATTCCGTGTGCTGTTTGAACGCAGATTACTGGCTCTTGGAATTATGGAATATAACTCAGACTGGAAGACAATAAAGCAGCGCTTTCTTCCATGTAAAGGCGAGCATCAGGTAATCATCACTGAACTTCTGCAGAACTAGGAATGGTTTGTTTTTGGGTTATGAAGTAATCAGTTGGTATTTTCATTAGATTGCTCTCATTATCTTAGTTCTCATAAGTGCTGTTCTGACCACAACTTTCTAAAGTATTTAGATAAAAAATATGAAGATATTAAGACTTCACGTCGACGCAATTCCTGTTGCAAATGATCTAGTTCTTTCATTCTTCTGCTTTCATGTCATGTGTTTATCAGCCAGGCTGATGATCAAGAAATAAAAGACTTTGTCTCTTCTAATACGTTCGACTTGTATTTGTTTCAGATTTATGTCAGGCAAAAAAACCGGAGATCATCTAAAGCCCCAGAAAATCCAATTAAGGTCGGTTATATGCTTGATTTAGTTTATCAACTTTTTATTTGTATACTTATCTGTCTGCCTACTGGCTCCGTAAATTCATTGGCCCTGAACTTGTTTGTTAACAAATAAGCACTGTGAAACCATTACAAATTTATGATTTCTATCATGCACATAAAAGAAATCTGACTCAAAACTCATTGTTATATATGATAATGTTCTTTTATGCTTTTAACCGAACATACGTTATGCAAATGAGCATTACAAATTTGTTATGCAAATGAGCATTACAAATTTGTTATGCAAATGAGCATTACAAATTTAAGACGGACACCGACTGATGGCAAAAGATGAATATATTTTGTTCTGTCCCCAAAAGGATGTTCCAACCATAATTATAAGGTTATGCAGGAGTTTCCCCTAACTAGTGTGTATGTGTAAATTTTGCCACCCACAGGCAGTTCTGAGGATGAAAAGCTCTCCCCTGACTCCACAAGAGATAGTATGTATACAAGAGGTAATTCTTACAAGCACATTCTTTTGCAATCTTTGATTGGGAATTGTTCTTTGGTGCTCAGTACAAATTTGAATCTTCAGGGGCTGAAGTACTTCAAATATGATTGGATGTCTGTGTGGAAATTCTTCGTGCCTCATCGAGACCCATCCTCACTGCCACGACAATTGCGCACTGCCCTTGGAATTCAGAAGTCATATAAGCTAGATGATGTCAAGAAGGAGAAGCGGAGATTATATGATACAAACAGAAAGTCCAGAGAGCAGCAGGCATCTTCAAAAGAGGTCTGTCTTTCATTCTGTGGTTACCTCATAAATGATACAACTCATCTATACTCAATATGTTAATTTTGGGTTTCTGCTAAAAAAAAAATGTAATTTAGCTTTGCTCATCTTTCATCGCATGTTGCAGGATCGTCATGGTGCTTCTAAAGCCAATGAATATCATGTTAGAGATGAATTGGTTGAGAGTTCAGGTGAGGCATACCTACATGAAGGATTTTTAGCAGACTGGAGGCCTGGCATGCCAACTCTCTTTTATTCTGCACCTATGCACTCCTTTGACAAGGCAAAGGATGTTCCCGGTGATCGACATGAGTCAATACAAACATGTACCGTTGAAGGATCTACAAAACCTGATCTTTGTGGCGCCCAAATTCTGACATGTACGCAGAGGCTTGCACCGTCTTTCGTTCCTCTGTACCACCACACATCTGGTACAGTACCCGGCGCCTCAGAAGCATTGACAAGTATGCGGCCATATCGTAATCGAAAACTATGCAACAGAAGTGTTGTGAGACTAGCCCCTGATTTACCTCCCGTTAACCTTCCATCTTCGGTCCGTGTTATCTCGCAGTCAGCTTTTGCGAAGAATCAGTCTGAAACCTCCTCCAAAACTTGTATCATTAAGGATGGCATATCAGATGTTTCGGGGAGGGAAAATTTGGGTATTGAACCTCCTTGCTTTTCAGCTGACAGGGATAACAATGGTCCCTCTAGCGAGAAGGTGGTAGATTTGCAGGAAGATGTGCCTGCAGAGAGCTCCTCTGGGATGGGTGTGCAGAGCAATGACTCAGATCTTCAAATGCATCCTTTATTGTTCCGGACCCCTGAGCAAGGACAGATTACATGTTACCCTCCAAACAGAGACCCAGGGGGTTCTAGTTTTAGTTTCTTTTCTGACAATCGACCTCAGCTGCTAAGTCTTTTCAACAGTCCAAAGCAAATCAATCACTCAACTGATGAAATCCTCAAAAAATCATCATCAAACGAACATGAGACAGCACAGGTTGACAGCTGTTTTCATCCTCTTCTTCAAAGAAGTCAGTGTGAAAGTATTTTTCATACTAGTAGACGTGGGAACTTAGTCCCAGACATTGGCAAGAAAGGGAAATTATGTCAACTTCAGGATACTTCTGGTGCTGTTGAGCACACTTCAATCCCTGGTGCTGGTCGTAATGATGTCAGCTTGAAATCTTTAAGCTCTAGCAAACATGGTAAAGATGTGAACTTAGATATCTATCTAAGTCCGAGCTCTTCTAAGGTAAATAATCGTGGTAGTGTCTCAGCAGCAAAAATTTCAGAAGCTCCAGACACCTGCATGACTCAACGTAATGACGGCTCTGAAGTGCCTGGATCAACTGCACCAAGTGATAATATTAGTAGATGCATTGACGAAATGGGTGATCAGTCTAATCTAGGTATAGTGATGGAGCAGGAGGAATTAAGTGACTCTGACGAAGAGATGATGGAAGAAGAACATGTTGAGTTTGAGTGTGAAGAGATGGCTGATTCTGAAGGAGAAGAAGGCTCAGAATGCGAAGAAATCACTGAAATGCAAGATAAGGTAAGTTGTGGTTCTTTTGTCAGTTATGTACAATATGCCAATATGCCTCAGAGAGCAGCACTATGACAATAGGATTCAAGCATATATGGATCCTAATTTCCAGTAAATATATAGATATCGTTGTTTTTGTTGTGTAGTTATTTGGCTTGTGGATGGTCGTGGTGATTAACTTTTCCATTCACAGGATAACAGAAGCTCTGCGGTAGAAATAGCGTCAACAGATGTCGATTCTGGCAAAGAACTAGGCAAGGATTCTCCAAACAGTCCTTGGTTGAGTCTGGATCCAAGTAATCGTGGCTTAAGCAGTAATGTTAAGGACATAGAGAAGACAGAGCTAGTAAATGAAGTCACCATTGCACAATATGGTCCTAGTATATCACGCAAAAAAAAGACACCAGTGAAGAGTAGAGATGCAGAATTAAAGGAAGAAGCAGGTGGTGCTCGGTTAAGACTGGGTCCTCTCGCCCTCCCTCCAGTGAAGAAACCCAAGAAGTGTGGTGGGCAAAGTCCAAGTATTGAGACAACCTGAGAAACTAGTTGACCCAGCAACAAATGATTAGCTCTTCTCCACCCCAAATTTGCTTCCAGGTTCAGAGATATCATTTCATGTCAATCTGGAGAGCTGTGTTCTTTGGAGGTTACGGCACCCATGGAGTTTGCTACTAACGAGGTTATGTCACTTCCATTAGAACCGCGAGTACGTTGCAGGGTGCAGAGATGAGTTGTGCATGATACAGAAGAAAGAAGATTCGGCTTGGGCAGATCAGGTCAGCTATTGCTTTTTTTAAGATATACTATTGCTAAGGGGATTGTTACTACTTAATAGTACGTTATTGATTCTGTAAATATTTTGTATCAGCTGTGTGAAAGAGAGAGCTGGGAATCAATTGTATCTCTCATTAATCACAAAGTAAATATTTGTACTGGTAGTATAATAGCATTTATTTGACACAGTCCCGGTTGCTACTAGGTGTTGTTACATTTAGACTTTTTTTCTCTTTGAAACTCTTTTGTTCCGAGCCCTGAGACCCATTCCATTTTTTTTTTTTTTTTTGCATATAATAAAGAGAACCTATTGGCAGGGAAGAGATAATTGATAGAGTGATCAGGGAGAAGAATTAGCTTGAAAGGGAAGAAAAGGTGGAATCCGACTGGCGCTTCTGATGATTTGGCATCGAGCAATGCTCCAATGAGCTGGGATGATTCGAGTTCACCAGTAGAGTGATGGAGACCTACAATGTATGTCAAACTATAAAATGCTTCCAATTGCCTTACTGTATTTTTCTCCTTGTTGGATGCATTGAAAAAAAATCGAATGTCACTTAAAACTTAAAAGAGATCTACTTATACGGTCTGTGAGGATGAGTAGCATAGGTTTAAACTTTGGGAGATCGAATCGTTTAAAAGAAGAAAACAAATATTTTGAAAATGTCACGCAGAATACGAGGGACTGAGGATTGTACTATCTCTTTCTCTGCAAAAAACTTAAACGTTGATTTGACTCATCTTCAACGTACTACTCTCTTACAATTTTACCTTACTTTTTCTATTTACCAAGTCTTCTCTCTCTCTCTCTCTCTCTCTCTCTCTGTTCTTAGTTTTTCTCTCTCTCTTTTGAAGCACAGATCTAACAACTCCTCCTCTTCATTGGCTGCCACTGATTTCCAGTTTCCTCCACGTTTCTACAAAGCTTTCAGCTCAGATTCCATGGTAAGATATTCTCTCTTTTTGTTTTCAGGTATCTTTTGTACATGAGCAAAAACAATTCTTGAATTTGAAAGATTTTAACCCTTGTGGTTTCTTACAACTATCTCTGATGGTGCCGGTGGTAGTTTTTTCTTTGGGTTTTGTGCGAAAAAATCCTCCAATTAATTTTTTTTTGCAAGAATATCTTCTACATCAAATAAATGCAGGTCAATACTATCATCTCAAAAGTCACCCGCAATATAACCCTTCTCTATATTGATGAGGTGGCAGAATAAAAATCTTGTTGTTTTGAGGGAAAAAACGACAAAACATTAAAATTTATTTATTTTTAATTAAAAAAATAATTATATCTTTGTCTTCTTCCTCCATCTCTGCAAGTTCCTCACTGGACACTAAGATTTTCAAAGGCAGCCAAGCTAAACCATGACTGATATTATCTAGAGCTAACTTAAACAATCGAGTTTCAGACCCATTCTCATACAACCGTCCTCGCCTGCACACACAAACCGAGAGATGCTAAGAGATCAAAAAATCAACTTCACACCACAAAGGAATACATTTTTGTTCTGTTAATCACTTGGCAAAGGATTGAAGTAACCCAAGACCTCAAGATGCTTCTCGTCTCTTGGGGATCTGCTATCTGCGGTCATAACCCAAAAAACCAAAGGATAATAACCTTATAATAGCTTTTAATTCAGGAAAAATAAGTTTGATACCCTTATTCTCATTCTTGATAGACCGTATATCAAAGATAGAAGTTCTCTTCAATATTCTTAGTTTTCTAATTAAAACGATCTTAAAAAATTAGAAGAAACTAAATTGCAATTAAGAAAAGAAAAATTAAATTGTATTCTCACAACTACCAGTGTTCACGTTCTCCACACCAGCAGCGATCTCATCTCCGGCTGTCCGGTACAGTCGACATCAACATCCATTAATTCTTTTTTTTTTTTTAGAAAAAGATTATCTTCATAAAGCACTTGATTGGATCCTTAAGTTTCTTTCCTATAACTTTCGATCTAAGAAAACAACGAGAGAGAAGACGAATTTTAAATATAAGGAAACAATTTTGGAATCTAAGAATTGCAATCGTAATCGAGTGAGGAACTTGCAGAGATGGAGGAAGAAGACAAAGATATAATTATTTTTTTAATTAAAAATAAATAAATTTTAATGTTTTGTCGTTTTTTCCCTCAAAACAACAAGATTTTTATTCTGCCACCTCATCAATATAGAGAAGGGTTATATTGCGGGTGATAGTATTGATCTGCATTTATTTGATGTGGAAGGGAACTTAGAGAAAAGCAAGTGAGATTGGAGCCTGAAAGGGCTGAGATGGGAAAAGCCCAGGAGAAGGAGAGAGAATGGTAAAGAGTGTTGGCAAGACGAGCAGTAAAGAGGGCGGCTACAAGGGGAGCACGTGAAAGAGCAGCGGTTCCAAGAGTCCATGCTAAAGCACGTGAAAGGGCAGCTGCAGGGGCACGAGTAAAGGCTGAGAAAGTTGCAGCAGAAGCTAGAGAAAGGGCGAATGCTGAAGCGCGGGAGAAGGAAGCAGGTGTTAGGGCAGAACGAGCTGCTGTGGAAAGGGCAGCCGGACAAGCTAAAGGTAAACAGCAGCTAGAAAATAACAGTGATCTTGACTCCTTTTTTTAATTCGGTTTCTAGACCAAACAGCGCTCCACGACAGAGAACTAACAGGGCTACAAGGGAAGCACGTGAAAGAGCAGCCGCTGAAGCTCATGCGGAAGTTCAGAGAGATGCTGTTAGGAAGGCTGCCCGAGAGCGTGCAGAAAGAGCAGCGGGTCGAAGAGCCCAAAAAGCCCTTGCCGAAGCACGTAAAAGGGCAGCTGCAGGGGCACAAGCTAGGATCATTCCCTCAAACTATATCATCATACTTTAACTCTCAAACGAACTATGAAGAGCATCAGGCTAAAGGTAATGCCTCTTTACTCTCCTAAGATAACTTATTTCACCCTCCACTCAGTTGTAGTTTCATCTCTGACTTAACACCTGTGATGCTTTTAGAACGAAAAAAACATCACTGAAGGAGGAAGTGGAAGTGGTTGCCTCAAAGGTACAGCCGTTACTGCTGTGGTTCTAGCTCTGTTGTTGTACCTGGAGGCTACATCTGTACTAAAGAAGCTGGTTGACTCATTTGATTTGCACGCAATCACCACAGCTGTGATGAACTAAGAGAGATATTGTCTTTGCTTTTCTTTTGCTATGAATTAGTGAATAGATATGTCATCGATCTTGTTGGGTAAGTCAATAATCGTTTGACAAAAAGTTTTTTCTAGATAAAAGTTCACTTAATGAAATGGGCTTTCGCCTAAGTTTAGGGCTTTCGCTTTCGTCAAAACTATAACCAATTAAGAAAAAGATAAAAAAAAAAATGAGTAAGATCATAAAATCATTCACCAAAACGTGATGCGTGACGATCAATTTACACCGTACGATCCCTCTCCCAAGTCATCATCTCGGCACTGCTTCCGCATCATCCGTTCTGGATGTTGTGGATCTAGCTGGAAGATATCTAGTTGATGTTTCTGATGGTATGTTCTGGATGTTGGCCAAATTTGTATGCAAAAGTATTAAAAAGAAAGGGTTGATGGCAACATTATATAACATTTGTGCTTCATATAGGGATCTAACAGTGAAACGTGATTGCATATAAGAGATCATAAGGTCAAAATTCTTATTTTGTTACTTGGGTTTATCCAACACAGCACAAGCATAAAATTACAGAATGGCAGATCAGTATATGTTGGTATATGCTACAAATGTGCTTATGAAAGATACAACATGTACACTACAACTTATCTATGCGTTAGAGAGCTTCTTTCCCCACCAGACCTTTTAATTTTCCCAAAGCAAATCAACAAAATGGCTTTGGAGTTGTTTACCTAACTTTAAAGTTTGTCCAGTCTCCCATCAAAATCGATGACCTTGCTTTTACTGTCTTAAGCAACTTGGCAGACTGCTTTACTCATGAATTGCTTTGATGAGTTCAGCTGATACGCTTGTGTAGTGATCTTCTCTAAGTGCCTCATTATTGATGTGTTCACTTGGCATAAACCCATCTTCTTTCATTCTTGTACAGAGCTTGTCTGCTTCACGCCGTAGGCCTATCCTACACAACCCTGATATCATTGTAATGTATACTATAGCATCAGGCTTCACTCCTTTGAGTGTGAGGCTACGAAATAAACACCAAGCCTCTTTCACCTTACCAGTTCTGCACATCCCTTGAATGATGATATTATACGTAATAATATCAACAACCATTTCACTCTTGTGTAGATCCTCTACCATCACCAACGCTTTCTCTATCTTGCCGTTATTACATAGACAATCTAACAAAATGTTGTAGGTAACAATATCAGGAGGCACACCACAATCAACCATCCGATTGAAAACCTTTTGTGCAACGTGAAGTTTGCCCGCTTGACAATAACCGTGGATAAGAGTGTTGTAAGTGAATGCATCGCCAACCAATCCTCGATGAGTCATCTCACAAAAGAGTTTCATCCCATCTTCTACCCTCTTAGACCTACAAAACCCATTAATGAGAGTATTATAGGTCACCACATCCGGGGAACAGCCCTTGCTTACCATAAGATCAAACAAATGTTTGGCGTCACCTAGACGACCGTGAATGCAAAACCCATTGATGAGTGTATTGTAAGTGCAGATATTAGGATCTACAGATCTTCTAATCATCTCCTTGTAGAAGCTTTTAGCCTCCAAAAGGTCACCCTCTTTCACAAACGCATCGATGAGCGCACTGAAAAAGATAACATTAGGATCGATGTTCCTCTTGAGCATATCTCTGAGAAGCTTAGCAGCGTCGTTCCATCTACCAGAGTTACAAACGCCACTGATCAGAGTGTTGTAAGTAACAGCATCAGGTGGGATTCCTTTCTTCTCCATCCCGTGGAATATCTCGAGGGCGTTACTCAAATCTCTGTTTCTGCAAAGACCATTGATGACAGTGTTGTAGATGACGACATTAGGTTGGAATCCCAATCCGGCCATGGAGTCAACGAGAGAAACAGCCTCGTGGAATCTGTTGCGGAGACAGAAGCCATGGAGGAGAGAGCCAAGGGTGACAATAGTGGGGTGAAAGCCAAGCTTCATCATCTTACCAAGAAGAGCAAGAGCAAGAGAGAGACGAGAGCATCTACAGAAACAATGAATCAAAATGGTGAAGCTATAGAGATCGTGTGAAACTCCAAAGAGTTCCATCTTCTGAGAGAGGTAGATGACGATATCGAACTTGCGCATCTTAGCTATGGCAGTCAAAACTCTACTGAAATCAACAATGTTAGGAATGGGACGAGACTGAAGCATCTCACAGAACAAACCGAGCGCATCGTCAAACTTTATAGAGTTAAGAAGCTCACTTGTCAATCTCTCTCGGTAGTGATGATGATGATGATGATGATGATGACGACTCGCACCGCCGGAGAAAGGTCGAGAACTAATCGAGGGACAAGTCGTCTTCTCCGGATTGTTGTTACCTCTCTCCCGAAGAATATAATGCCGACGAAGCAACCCCTTCACCGTTGACGAAGACGCTATCGGAATTAATCTCGGCATCCAAAATTAACTAGATTGGCTTCGTTCCCAATCTCTCTCTCTCTCTCTCTCTCTCTCTCTCTCAAACAGTGCGCCGAACCCTATCACTATCAACGACGACGACGACGACCTGATCCGCCGATCAGAGTGATGAAGTCACTGAATAACAACAATAAGGTCTCCTTACCTAAAACGGCAGCGTTTTGAAACTTCACCTTCCCTTTAATTAACTTTAAAATTGTCTTCAAATTCCAATCAGACAACTTATAAAGAGATCAAGTACTGTATAAACACTATCAATCAATCAAGTGTTGCTTACAAAACAAAATTTTACAATTTGTATAGAGATGGTTTCTAACAACTCAAGAGTTTGGTCATCATCATATACATACATACACATACAAAGTCTTATTATATACAGAATGCTAAAATCAGTTCAGGTTTCTACATGCTTCATCACACATTTTACATTTCCAAAAATGATATCTACTCTCCTCCTAAGGGCCATTCAATTGGCATATGATCCCATCCTGTTTCATTTTTCTAAACAGCTCATCCGCTTCACGCCTTGGCCCATTCTTACACAATCCCAATATCATTGTAGTGTATGTTCTAGCATCAGGCTTCACTCCTTGGAAAGGCAGCTCACAAAATAATTCCCAAGCTTTTTCCACTCTATCCGCCTTGCACAACCCGTGAATCATGATGTTATATGGAACAACACCAATACACTTTTCACTTCTTCTCATATCATCGAACTTGGCCAGTGCGTTTTCAATCTCCCCGTTAACACAAAAACCATGTAACAGAATGCAGTGGGTTATAATATCAGGAGTCACTCGACAAGACACCATCAAGCTGAATACGTTTAGTGCAGCTCCAAGTTCACCAACCTGACAATAACCTTGGATAAGAGTGTTGTAAGTGAATGTGTCCCCAACCAATCCTTCAAGAGACATCCTTTGGAAGAGTTTCATCGCGTAATCCACGCTCCTATACTTGCAGAAACCATTAATGAGAGTGTTATATGTCACCACGTTTGGGAAGCAACCTTTGCTTGGCATCAGATCAAATGTTCTTTTGGCGTGATATAGATGCCCCTGCATGCAAAGCCCATTGATGAGTGAGTTATAAGTGACAGTATTAGGAGGATCGACAGAGGCTGCTTGTATCATCTCCTTGTACAGCTCTTGAGCCTCGGAAAGGTTGCCTGCTTTAGCAATAGCATCGATCAATGAAGTGAAAGTGACAACATCAGGGTTAATTCTCTTGTTCATCATATCTCTCAGAAGGCGAGAGGCTTCGTCCCATCGACCAGAGCAACAAAGACCGGTTAAGAGAGTGTTGTAGGTAACAAGATCCCTTTGGTNGTTTATTCTCTTGTTCATCATATCTCTCAGCAGGCGAGAGGCTTCGTCCCATCGACCAGAAGAACAAAGGCCGGTTAAGAGAGTGTTGTAGGTAACAAGATCCCCTGGGACTCCTTCCATCATGTTGAAAACCTCCAAGGCGTTATTGAGATGACCGTTCTTGCAGAGACCATCAATGAGAGTGTTGTAGATAACAGCATTGGGTTCGTATCCCGATTTCGCCATGGAATCAAGGAGAGATAAGGCCTCGTGGAATCTATTGCGGAGACAGAATCCGTGGAGGAGAGAGCCAAGTGTGACAATGCTGGGGTAAAACCCAAGTTTCATCATTTTGCCAAGAAGGGAGAGAGCAAGAGAGAGACGAGAGCATCGGCAGAGACAATGCAACAGAACGGTGAAGCTGTAGAGATCGTGGGAAATACCAAAAAGCTCCATCTGCTGGGAGAGATAGATGACGGTGTCGTACCTTGTCATATCGGAAACAGCAGTGAGCAATCTAGTGAAATCAACAACGGAAGGTAGGGGTTGAGACTGAACCATCTCAAAGAACAAATCAAGCGCATCTTCAAACCTCAAGGAGTGATGAAGTTGAAGCCCAGCTCTCAGTTTCTCTCGGTAACAAGAAAAAGCTCGAGCAGCAGAAGCAGATCCTCTTCCTATTCCTCGGGGGAAAGCTATCTTCTTCGCCGTGGATGAGGCAATCGCAGTCGCAATCAATCTCCGCATCCAAAGCCGCACGAACCGCCTCCTGATTCAGTAACTTTCCTCCGGATTAACGAGTCTCGCTTCGTGAGACGAACAAGGCGGCTCAAAGACTCGAGCTTTGATGCATTAGAAGACGATCGAGAGACGAGGGTGGAGATTAAAGCTTTGGGATTGAGACTGTTGAGAGTGTTCTTGTTGAGTCCACATGAGCCAAGTTTGAGATTAAGCTACGAGAAGTGCGTGATTAGGAACAGAATCAGACAAGGGGTTTCTGATAACGGGAGCTTTTAGTGATTGGACAAGTTCGGTTGCTTGAGTCAATCAATCCACCGTTGGATTGAGACTCGATCGAAGGTGTGACCCGATTGGAGGATAACCGGGTCGGACATAATCTCGAGGGAGAGAGATCGGGAAACAAAAAAAAAAAAAGGTTTTATTTGGGTTTAGTAAAAACGGTACCGTTTTGGGTGGACTTAATTATTGTCACTTTGGTCGTCTCCGCCTATTGACTTTTTTTTGTAACGGATCGATCAGTTTACTAGTAAATGTTATGATCGTCTCTCCATTACTTACTTACTTACTACGCCTTCTCGTGTGGTGTTTCTTTCTTAGCCTCCACAGAAACAAGTCTATGATACCTTTTTCATAGTGTGCCAATTATATAGATAGTAATCCTAGCTAGTGTTTTACAAGTAAGTAAATAATTAATGTGTTTTCTTGATCCTCTTAATTAACAAACTAGAGTATATATATATGTATTATTAACTTAATCAAACTTAGGCATGTATAAACATAGTTGTTGAATATTGTTCCTTCCTTGATTGATTAG
Source organism: Camelina sativa (assembly GCF_000633955.1). Taxonomy (NCBI): domain Eukaryota; kingdom Viridiplantae; phylum Streptophyta; class Magnoliopsida; order Brassicales; family Brassicaceae; genus Camelina; species Camelina sativa. Next base: position 38,015,374 of record NC_025693.1, read on the forward strand.
ATTTGGACTGAGACTAACTTAGAGAGAGCTTAAAGAATCACTACTCTTTGATTCCTTTCATATATATAGTGGAAAAAAGTCTAATAATAAAAACATGATAACTAAAACTACGCATGGAAATGCCCACCATCAATTCAATTGTACATCTTCACGTTAAGAGAGTTTATATATGAATGACACGCTATATTTTTGTTGTCCTCCACGGCCTTCCACAACTTTTTCTTCATCAAACCAATGTGTAGGTCGTCTACTGTGTGGAACAGAGAATTACTAGCTTGTTTCAATTTACACACTCCTACACTTCTTCTTCTTATGCAGTACGTAGTAGCATACATATACCAATGTTGTGTTAGGATATATGATGCCAAACAAAATTCTTACTCACGACTCACGAGGCTCTCTCCAACAGAGCAGCATCACCAGGCATCGCCTTATTATGTATAACCTCGATCTCGTCTCCTTCAAGGACCGGCTTGGAGTCAGCAGCTTGTTGTTCTTCCCTTGCCTTTGCAAATCCTTGTTGTTTGACCCCATCAACCTTCACTCTCCTTTTCTTCCCATCCAGACTATATAACCTTTATAGTTGGTTCAGAGTAGTAAAACGTTTCTCTGAGTCATTTTTTAGATGAATGTGAAACAAAGAGTCTGATGCAAAGACTTCAAATTAGGCTTTCATTGGTTTTATGCTTTCAGGGCCTTTTTTTTTTTTTTTTTGTCGTCCTGCATATTACTACCCTATCAGGATCAGTCTCTTCAACCAACCGTCCAGAGTCGTAACTGTCTTCTGTCACAACAAGAAAAAAAAAAAAAAAAAAACAACCGTTACTTTAACTCATTTCTCCTAAATTGTCAGTTTCAGCTTACACTTGTCCCTTGATTCCACTTTCTCTTCCATTTTTCTTTTGTACACTTCTTCTAGTCAAACCCTGATTTTAGGCATGCTTTGGAACCTGAATCATAATACATAACTCATAAAATTGACCCTCATTTTCTTGATCACTTTGAAACCGCTAATTAATTAAGCACTAAAGGTCTTGAATAATGGTTGAAGAATTATTTTTCTAAACTGAGGAGGTTGAATCTGACTAGGAATTTAACGTTTCATACAAATCCATAGCTCATGAATCTCGTGGCTGTCTTTGATCAATGAAACTCGTGCTTACTTATTTTAATGTGGTTAACATTATTATATACTATATGAAAAAAAAGCAAGATACGATCTTGTGTTTAGGACGTTAACGGATCTACATATATACATCACAATATCCAAAATTTCAAAAAAAAACTATTATTAAAGAATTACTTTTAGAACTTTATAGGATATATCGCCCTATAGAAGTTACAAGAAGAATGTAATAGGTGGTCAACGTGTAAACCACAAAAGCTAATAATGTTCACTCGACCGGGTTAGATCTCTAGCCTTGCAACTATTTTATGTTGATGTATTGTTGTATCAAGACCATCAGACGATGACACGATGTTGTTGTTAGAAAAAGATTTAGCGAGTAGGCAAGTAAGTAACCATGCATGTTAGCCACAAAAGTTTGGTATTTTACCAAGGATAGTAACATAAGGAACGGATGATTATTTTACCAAGTTTTACATTATAAGAAAAAAAACCTTAAATTCTTAATTGAACGTCGGTCAACAAACATTATATCTAACATAATTCATGAAAGAGTATCAAACTGTCTACGAAAGAGAATCAGGTAGCCACTCACAAAACTGTCAAGAGTATATGGACCATATATATAGCTTGAATATATGTATTAGTTCTCCAAAGGCTACCAATAAAACTTAGAATATGATTGGTTATTAACAACATAAAAATGGTAGCAATAGTGGCATGCCAAATAGAAAAGAGGATGTGACCAACTCTTGGCAAGTTGGTATCCAATTACACAACCTAACCCGTTCTAAACATAAAGCAAAAGATTCCAACTTAATCAAGTCGTTCCAATTCCAAAGGTGGAGGAGACTCTTTTCTTAATTCCATTAATCAAAAAGAAGTTTATATTATATTCAACGTCTCACCCAACGATCCAACTATTTTTAATGTCTAATATAGTGTGGGATCCTTAGTGAGAGACACAACGCCTCCCAAGGTGGAGGAGTTTATTATTCACAACACTTCATCAATTTTGCGTTTATCCCAGCGTCCCTTCTATCATTTCTTTTTATTATGGAGTATCATGCAAAATTTGATTAATTATTGATCTTTGGAGGTTGGACCACCCCCTTTTTTTCTTTAATATAGAACACGAAATGAATTTTTTATCCATAAACTTTTCGTAATTTTATGACTAATCATTGAAAAAATTTATGATAGATTCACAAAACGTAAATCTTTGTTTTGTAGAAGCAACGCGGTATCTAAACTTAGAATATAGTGAAAGGAGAGCAATCTTTTTTTTTTTGGTGAGAGATCAAGAAACCTTTGGATATTATTTCCTTTGCGCTATCGATGACATGATTGAAGATAACCTAAGAACTTAGATAGATTCAATATCCTTGCAGAATGCAGAGTTATATTATATACTCCGCAACTTTTAGATTAATTTTATATTTTATATTATGCAGTTTTGTGTATGATTGGTTAAACTTTTTTAAAATAATTTTTTCTTAATATGCGTGTTTCTACTAAAACATTCTATATTTTGAAATAGTGAAATATTAATTTTCCTCTTCATGAGAATACCTAAAATTGGTCCTTCTATTGAGTTTGAGGTGAGATAAACTTACAACTACGAGAGGCATTGTTTAATGCTAATTAGATGGATCATTCTAGACCTGCAAATAAGACACATGTATATAGTTTTGGAGTTGAAACATATTTTAAAATAAGTATATATATATTATAAATAAAAATTAGTGGAATTGTTAGTGGGTAGTAGTTGGATTTGGGTAAGATTACTTTATGATGATTTTCATATTCAGCCTTGAAGATCTTCTTCTCATCCATTGACGGATTGGATCCTCCAAGAACAGAGAGACCAATAAGCTTACTCTATTGTGCCATTCTCCAAAATCCCCACCCTATCTTTTGCTTCAACCACTTACAATTTTACAAGACAAATTACTTAAAGGTGGAAATTAAGAATATTCTCAACATATCTTTTTTTTTTGGTTAAAAATATTCTCAACGTATCACTTGACTATTTGTTTTGTTTGATGAATTGGATACACATATACAAGTATATATAAAAGAGACTTTTAAAAAGGATCGAGTATTTGTTTTAGACATTCGTTTACAGTATAAACGGTCCTAGATGCACTTGTAGCATTCAAAAAAACTATTGAACATATTGTAGTGATACAGTACAAATATTAGAATGTTGAATAGCGAAACTTTGTTGTACTCAAAAGTGGTGTATTTATGAAGAAAGAATATAACTATAAACGCTATAAATGATTGGGGAGGTTTGTTTGTAAGCCTTTAAATGATTCTTTCTACGCATGTGAAAGATCTAAAAGGCTACTCAATAATATCGTAATCATAAGTACTTCTTTACATGTAGTGTTTGATTGCAATATATAATGTTTGATATTTTCATTAACGTTATATACGTAGTCACGATATGTATTTTCAACCGATTAATCTCTCTTTTCACATTTACCGGTGCTCATAGCGGTGTACAAAAACTAATTCATTTGGCCTCATGGGAGTTAGAAATGCAAGAATTTGAAGCTTAGAAAAAGGTTTAATGTAACAATAGCCATCCCTATATATATAACACATATTTTGTAATACAAAGACTAGTACTATAAATGGAGTTGAGAAAGTTGTATATGTAATAATAATCATCCCTAGCTATATAACACATACTATAAATGAAAAAGCGGACAGTTAAGTTCATTTCTACTTGGACAATGAAACAGGTAGGAAGAGAACAATGGAAAAAAGATGGCTAGCTACATGAAGTATAGAAGAATGCATGGTCACACATGCCAAGTATAATATTGTATCCTCAACTACACGAAGTATATGTATTGCATGGCCACATGCATGAACTATATGACGTTATGTGGTCAACACCATAGACATAAAATCCAGTACACCGGTCGAATGATTCCGGCGAAGACCGACGTTGATTCCGGCGTTGACCAACATTGACAAAAAAATGTATTTTTTTTTATTATTAAAAAAATAATAATAAATTATTATATTAAATTATTTATGGTTTTTATGATTAGAAAACATAATCTATTCAATATCTAATTATTTATATATCGCTAATCTATTCATTCTTATAATTAGTTACTTTTTATTTTTAAAGCTAAAATAATAGTTAAATAAAATCATTAATCAATATTTTCAAGAAATATATATATATACATATATAAAAAATATGTAATTATTAATGATTTTATATATATAAATCTCTGATCATCAAATTATTAAATTTTAAATACTACAAGAATCAATAAAATCAAATTCAACTACTTTCATTAAAAAATAATATGCAAAAGATTTGAGTATATGACTCTTTACTTTAAAATTTTCATGGTAAAGAGTATACAAAATTTTAGATACTCTTTGGTATAAAAAAAATTACTTACTCCTAATAACATGTAAACAATAACAAAAAAATTAATATTATTTACTTTTAACAGATAAAATTAAAGATACATAATTATTTTCAATATATAATATAAGGGCATTTGAAATAATCCTCTTATTCTATATCCTTTTGCAAACATATCCTAAAATCAAGATAAAATCTATATATATTTTGAAAATAATTATTAATTATTTTTATTTAACTATTATTTTAGCTTTAAAAATAAAAAGTAACTAATTATAAGCAAAAATACATTAGAGTTATATAAATAATTGGATATTGAATAGAATATGTTTTCTAATCATGAAAAACCATAAATAATTTAATATAATAATTTATTATTTTGTTTAATATAAAAAATTAAAATATAATTTTTTTGGTCAATGTTGGTCAACGACGGAGTCAATGTCGGTCTTCGCCGGAATCATTCGACCGGTGTACCGGATTGTATGTCTATGATGTTGACCACATAACGTCAGATAGTTCATGCATGTGGTCATGCAATACATATACTTCGTGTAGTTGAGGATACAATATTATACTTGGCATGTGTGACCATGCATTCTTCTATACTTCATGTAGCTAGCTATCTTTTTTCCAAAACTATACTATGGTAAATTCGGTTATACAGCCGGGGTTGTGTAATCTTAATTACTAGCTATCTTTTTTCCAAAACTATACTATGGTAAATTCGGTTATACAGCCGGGGTTGTGTAATCTTAATTAGGTCCAGTAGATAAACCTGCACTTTTCAATAGAGTGTGACTAGGGTGAGAGAGCTAAGAGTTTGAACATCCTATATTTGTATTTCATCATCTCTTTAATTAAGTATAGGAGGGGACCATAATTAAAAATGTAAAAGATTCGGAGAATAATACCATTAGAAAGTTGGGCATGATTAGTAAATAGTGAGTGTTACCCAAAACATGGCACTATCTAAGCATTTGTTTCAGCTTCTATATTACAGTTTTTTAGAAGAAAAAAATTGGAAGATTATGGTTTGTAATGACCCAATTCCAATTATAATTTCTGGTGAATGACTCATCTTCCTCTATAAAATTCATGTTAGTCAAATAGAGTTGGCTAACTAAACCTTTATTTTAAGCAAATAATTCCGTTTTTATCCTGTTTTGGTGCTAATCAAAAACCAAATTTTATACACTCACACTCATAATTTTTTTTTTTTTGTTTTTTTACTCGGTAATGACGAATGACACAACATAGTTAAATGTTGTCTCCCTTTCTCGGCATCTCGCCTGCGTTGTTTCTCAAAGACATAGCACTATAAATAATAGTTTCTCACCCTCTTAAGACACAACACCCAAACACTCAAAACTCAACCATAACAGAAAAAGAGAAAAGAAAAAAAAGATGATAGAGACGGTTAAACACCTGATCAGCTCCAGTACTGGCCCCAGCGGATTCGGATCAAGATCAACCGCCGATCATGTCACAGCTAATTCTGATCTCGGATCTCTAACTGCCATCATCACTGGTGAGTTTACCTAGCTACCACTTCTTTCTTTTTCCGAATCAGAAAACGATCGAGTTTCTCAATCTCTATGGTTCTTCTACAAAGGGGCGACGTCGGGGATAGGAGCGGAGACGGCGCGTGTTCTGGCAAAGCGTGGCGCTAGGCTAGTTCTTCCGTCTCGGAGTATCAAAACCGCTGAGGAAACGAAGGCTCGCATACTCTCGGAGTTTCCGGAGTCGGAGATCATCGTGATGCATCTCGATCTCAGCTCCCTCGCCTCTGTTCGTCGGTTCGTAGCCGACTTCGAATCTCTCCAACTCCCACTCAACATCCTCATGTAACTAACTAATTTATTGAACTCTCATATATATATATATATATATGATCAATCATTAATTTCTTTCTTCTTGTCTAACCTAGTTTTTTTCTTAATTTTTTTTTTTTCTTAAATTTGGTCAGAAACAATGCCGGGAAATACGCGCATAAGCACGCCATCTCTGAGGACGGTGTGGAGATGACCTTCGCCACTAATTATCTCGGTACGTAACTACTCATTTCTCTCCATATTTATATTTATATATTTTAATCATTTATTTTGTATAGGGTGGTGATTAATGTAATTAACTAACTAATTAATCAATTGTGGTTTTGGTATCAGGCCATTTTCTGCTGACGAAACTGTTGTTGAAGAAGATGATTGAAACGGCGGCACTCACCGGCGTTCAAGGTCGTATCGTCAACGTCACCTCCGTCATCCATAGCTGGTTTTCCGGTGATATGTTGCATTATCTCGCCGATATTTCCCGGAGCTACAGGTATATAATATGACTTTATATTTCTAATCATTAAATTCCAATCAAACAATAATAATTACTCTCTCATCATTTCATTTTGTACGAATGAATAATTAATCAATGAATTATTGTTTAATCATCAAGTACAATTTAAAAAGTGATGCGACGACAAAAAATAAACGCCGTCGTCCTCGTCTTTTTTCTTTATTACTATTATTGTAATAATATTATTAGCTAGAGAGAATACTACTAGTTAAGGCTGTACCTGTTGTTTAGTATAGTTTGAAACCGCTTTAACTTGCGTCGTATTTTAATTATTAGGAATTACGACGCGACTCGAGCGTACGCTCTCTCCAAGCTAGCCAACGTTCTCCACACGCTTGAGCTATCCCGTCTTCTCCATGTACGTTTCCATTTTACATATTATTAACCCTATTTTTTTTTGTTCGTTTATCTCATCTTTAAATTTTCTTGTTTAAAACAAATCATTAATGGTACTATATATCATTTTTTTTTTTTTTGGCAGAAAATGGATGCTAATGTGACAGCCAATTGTGTCCATCCTGGTATCGTGAGAACCCGTCTCACAAGAGACCGAGATGGCTTCGTCTCTGATTTAGTGTTTTTCTTGACCTCCAAGCTTTTGAAGTCTGTCTCTCAGGCAGCAGCGACGACATGTTACGTGGCAACAAGTCCGAGATTGAAGAACGTGTGTGGCAAGTACTTCTCAGACTGCAACGAAGCTCGGACATCTAAATCCGGGGCATGCAATCTTAAAGCTCAAAGACTCTGGACTGCTTCTGAGTTATTGATTTCTCAAGCTTCCACTCCCAACGTTTCTCAAACCTTTTAACCAATTACAACCATCGTTTTCCTATATATGTCTAGTAAATCTCCGAGTACTATATATATAGTAATACCTTATAAAAATAGATTTATAATATACTAGGTGAGTGTGTGTGTGTGTGTGTGTAGTAGCCCGTAGGTGTGTATATATGTGTATATGTGGTTGTGATATGTCCCGACATGTAAGAAAGTATAGTAGTTACGTTGTAGGGTTTTGCAATCCTAGCTAGCTTAGCTAGGTTCTTGTTATGTAATATATACATCAGTGAAAACACCATGAGAGAATGTTTCATGATCTTGGTACTATATTATAAGATTTGTTCATCTCACGACTTCTATAATTAAATGAATGGAAATCCACAAGCCAAACACGGTTTGTTTTGTTTGAAAATAACATATACAAGTAAACCTAATTTTAGACACATTTCAATAAAACAATAACATAGTATTTTTTTTTTAAACCATATATCAATAATTGAATACTATAAATAAATAACTGTCTAGAACTATCAATGTATATATACATGTAAGAAAATTTAATGAAAGATGATATTTGTGTTGCTTGAATAATAAATTTCTATAGTTTCTACATTATTTAATTAATAGAGGGTTTTTTTTGGGTCGGAACTAATAGAGGTTTTTATTATATAGTAAGCAAATTTCGAATTTGATAAACCAACCACTCTTTAAATGTATCTTCCAGACCAGTACTAGGTAGGCCTTCTTTGTTTGCTCATATAGCCATACTCGAGTCCATGTATATATACTAACTGGGCATAATAAAAGGCCCATGAAATAATTGGTCTTTGAAAGGCCCATAAAGCTAAGCCCTAGATAGAGGCTAAAACCTCGGAGGCAAACTAAGTTGCTGCAATTCAGATCAGAGCTCCGGCGAAGATGGCAGCGAAAGTCCCGAAAGTCTTCACTGTGGAAACCCTAAGGTCTGCGGCGAAGCAGTCTCTCCGCCTACTGGTGGTCCCCGTCCGTCTCCGCCGGGCGATCAAGAAATATCTCCGCGAGGAAGATGATCCGCACATTAGGAAGAAGGTTCGGCAGCTATCGGAATCATTCCAAGAGATAAAGGACACGAATCTGCAGTTACCTGAAAGCACGGCCAAGAGTCTAGCTGATTGTATGAACTCGGTGGACACCAAGCGGTGGAAGATACAGACGGTTTATGGAGATAGTGGTCTGCAGTACAGAGACGGTGAGACTGCTGCTTACATTGCTTCTCGTATGCCCGCTGTTTTCTCCGTCTGTTACAGAGTACTCATTGAGGTTACTTACTACCTTCCTCTTATTTCTTATTTTTGGTTTAGTGATACCATCCGTAGAGGAAACAACTGAGCTTTGAGATTTGATCATATAGTGACCGGTTTTTTTTTTTCAAAAAAAATCTTTTGACATAGATTCGTAGAAGAATACCGGAATTTAGGCCTACAAGAGTGCTGGATTTTGGAGCTGGCACTGGTTCAGGTTTCTGGTGAGGAGATAGATGCCTTCCCTATTACTTGTGATACTTTTTGTTTCGTTCTTGATTCGTTTTAACATCTTGTAGGGCGGTTCAAGAGGTTTGGCCAAAGTCTGTGGAGAGAGTAAACATAGTTGAACCATCTCAGTCAATGCAGCGTGCAGGACGTAACTTGATTCAGGGTAATTCACTTTGTTACAGAGCTATTTTGTGTAACAATAACTGCATTGTTTGGGTTCTGATCTTACCTTACCATTATTGTATTGTGAATTTTTAAAGGCCTCAAGGATTTGCCTCTGATCCATGGGTATACTAGCCTGCTAGCGCTTAGTAAAGAAATCAACAAACAGTGTAAAGAGATCAACGAAAAGTCCGCGAGGAAACATGATCTTGTCATTGCTGTGGGTTATTTCTTTTATTCAGTCGCATCAGCTGTGATTCTTCTTTACAAGTTTCTTTTTCTTACTGAGTAAGTTTCCTTATGTTTTCCTGTGGGTGGTTCAGTCCTATGTGTTAGGGGAGATCCCATCTCTCAAAGACAGGATTACTGTGGTTCGCCAGCTCTGGGACCTTACAGATGATCTCTTGGTATTTTTTTTGAGTTTATTCATCCTTCCTTCTCCGATATAACTTTGTTTATAATAATAGAACATGTACTTCGTGTGCCCTTGCATTTTGATTTCTTACTAACTCTTCTCGTAAATTGTGGTTGAACAGGTTTTGGTTGAACCAGGAACGCCCCACGGTGCTAATATTATATCTCAGATGCGGTCACATATACTGTGGATGGAGAAGAGGGTAATTTCATTTGCATACACATATTTTCATTACTTACTCGTATAATGAGCTGTCTCTGTTGTCAAAAGTTATTTATCCGTCTTCTGCTTATATTCAATGTATTCATTTTGTCTTAGAAACTGCGTAAACTGGAAAATAAAATGAAGAAAGCTGGAGCTGACAAGGCCGTGCTCGATCTCAAATCTGGTGCGCATATTGTTGCTCCAGTAAGTGTCAATATCCCTCCTGAAAAACTCTCCTCCAGTTGTCAAACGCTAAGTCAAGAACTTGATGTTACAGTTTTTATGAAAACGATTACATGAATGTATTGTAACAAAAAAGGAGGGGGTTGCAAATGCAGTGCCCTCATGACGGAAAGTGCCCGCTGGAAAACACTGGAAAGTACTGCCATTTTGTTCAGCGGTTGCAGAGAACTTCATCTCAGCGTTCCTACAAGGTTCCATATTTTTGCTTAATCTTGTCTTCAGCAAATATATAGATTTTAGTTAGCTCTATGATTGCTGATGACTGCAAACTCTTACATTTACCTTTGCAGCGTACAAAAGGTGTTCCCCTACGTGGGTTCGAGGATGAGAAGTTTTCTTTTGTAGTTTTCAGGAGAGGTCAGCGTCCACGGTTGGTACTTTTTGTGATGTTTGAATGAACTATCATCAGGACCTTTATAGAAATGTTGTTAAGAATAGAGTTTTTTTGGTTTATGACCTCTATTTAGGGAGTTGTGGCCTCTTGATGGTATGAAGTTGGAGACATTAAAGGAGAGACGCGCAAATAAGAAACCTGAGGATCTAGAGATTGACTATGGTAAGTGTGCAGCTTACCTATGAAAACCATGCGCATATCTAACTATTGACTCTTCTAAGTTTTATGCCCATTCAATATGTGCAGAGGACTTTATCAAATTACAGGTGGTTGAAGTGCCTTACATTGATCCAAGAGCATATGACTCTGATACCGAGGAAGAACAGGAAGACGGTGAAGGTACTGATGAGGATGTGGAAGACACAATTGAAGAGGAAGACCAAGAGGAAGAGGAGAGTGAGAGAGCGAGTGTGGGAGGCGGATGGGGAAGAATCATTTTCCCTCCATTCCGCAAAGGGAAACAAGTGACGTTGGATATGTGTGTGCCAACCAAAGAGGACGGTTCAGAGGGAGCATTTGAAAGGAGAGTGATAACAAAAAGCAAGAACCCAGACCTTCATTTGCAGGCCAAGAAATCTTTTTGGGGAGACTTATGGCCTCTCACGACTCAACAAGAAAGTGGGAAAGAGAAACAGGTAGATGCTGAGTGGTGTCGCCCAGATCAAGACCAGAAATGGGGTGCCTGGCCTTAGCCTTAACGTAATGGTAAAATAATTTTCCATAAAGAGACTGAAGATCTGTAGTTACAATTGTAATATTTTTGGAACAACAGTAATAACACTCTTTGTGGCCTAGGGCACAACAAGACATAATCTTCTATTGCGTAATCACACCGTACTTCTAATTACCATTCTAAGTAACAACAAATAAAAGAATCCTATCTAAATAACTTGTGCGTCTTTTAGACCCGAATTGGCAAACCATAGTTGTTAAATACTCTGATTCTTCCATCCCAGGTGGCTGTCACAAACACAAGCCCCCACAGGTGAGGTTGCCATGCACTCCTCAGAAGCTTCAGCTTCCCTCTGTTGCTCATTGCAGCATCTTCCAGCTTCTCTTCAGGCCACGTTGTTGACCCTTTCATCGGAGAGAAACAGTCCACTTTCGGTAGCTTCCTGTCCAAATCTATGATACACTCGGACAGTTCATCCCTGTGTCCTTGTCTAAGCCAAGGTATAGCCACAGACACATTGTGTGAGAGGAAGCCCTCGTAAGACCGAGTCCTTTTTGTCCCTGAAGAAGGCTTCTTGCTGGGTAATTGAGAGTAGTTCCAGACATGTATGCATGAATCCTCTGATGTTGAGACGATATGTTTCCCGTCTGGAATGAATGAAGCAGATGTTGTGCGAAGGCTAGAAGCTGCAAGCACAAAGGAAGGTTACAGTCTTAAATCTTAAATCCTAAATAGAACACAATACAATCATTAATATGCAGTTATGAATAGATCCTGACCTTTAAGCTTACAGATAACATCCTCTCCGCATAAGATACGAATCTGTGAATCAGCAGAAGTAACCATCACTTTTTCCGAGTCACTGGGAAGAAACTGAAGACCAGTTATCCTTTTGCTTGCAACCTTCTTCTTCCCATGTATGTTGATCTCTTTGTCCATTTCCAGCTGATTATCTGAAACGCACAACATGAACAATACTCATTTTGGTATCAACATTGAACAATTTGTCATTAAGAAGTGATCTCCACATCTAATTGTAAGATGATAACGTACCGAATATATGGTAAAAGCGACAGTTCCCTGTCATGGAACCTATTACTGCACCCTGCAAAACTCTGTAGTAAGCAACTTGATCATATGAAAATTTTAAGGAAACTAAAGTCTTTCAAAGTATACCTTTGCATCTGGACGGTAGCACACAGCTGTTACAATGTCTCTTATATCTGTGTAGTCAACAACCCGACAACGAGACACATCCCATATTCGAACTTTCCCATCAATCGATCCACTTATGAAGTAATTGTCATCCAGAGGGTTGAATGCCACACAAGTCACTGTGCAAGAAAAAGAGAGTGAATACACGGCAATTAAAAAACAAAGAAAGAATGAATATACAAGACGAAGAAGCTTACCAAAATTGTTATGAGTGAATGTGCTGAGACATTCATCAGAACCTATTCTCCACAAACGAACAGTCTCGTCCACAGAAGATGACAGGAGATACTGCAGCAAAGAGGGGTAAAACGTAAGAGGATGTGCACAAACAAAAGACTACATATATATAAATGTAAGGAAAGAGTTTGAAAAGATATATATATTTACCCCTTTGTCCGACCAGGAAAGATCTAAGATCTCACCTAGATGACCTCTGAACTCATGCAGAGGCGTCTCCGATATAGTGAAGACAGTAGGAGGTAACACAACGCAAGTTGAGTCCAATGACTTCCTCAAAAAACTTGTAGTTGTCTTCTTTTCAGTTTTGTCGTTATTGATCTTCAAGGGCTCAATTTGAGAGTGTTGTTGGTTCATGGCAAAGTAGACACCAGAATCAACCTCGGCTACTTGATACTTGTTGTCTGTTCTATCTTGTTCGGATATACTCCAAACTCGGACAACACAGTCTTCACCAGCGCTAGCAATGTATTTCCCATCAGGAGAAAACTTCATGGCTAAGATGGAACCATCATGCGCCGAGAAATCTTGGTCAACACAGAGAGATGAGAGCTCCTTGAACTGCTTTTTGTGTGTATGCACTCGCGCAACATGATGCAACGGTGATGATCTAACCGATTCACAGTCCAAAGAGTCGAAAACATGAGTCAGAACACCTAGCTTCTTTAACCAAGACTTGGCACCTCTCTTGAGCAAATCATCTGTTCTGGTGGATGGAGAGTCATGAAAATCGCCAAAGCTACCAGATTTACTAGAACTGGATTCACTCAACAACCCTTGTGGGATACTAGAACAACTGGAATCATTCCTGGCCAACGAGATCTGATCATCTGTATCCTGAGATGAGGAGGAAACAGAGAAGGATATGTCGAACAGAGAGGAGGAAGCAGTAGATTCATTCCTGACCAACAAATCCACCACGTCTGTCACAACCTCATTGAAATCAGACTGGGATGGTGGTGGTTGAAGGTCATCATCATCTTGGGAGTTGTCGTCGTCTGGTGAAGTCTTCTTGTTAAAACTAAAGCCCATGGAATGGAGAAACTTACGGCGTCGGTTAGAAACACTATCGGGAGTAGTGGTCCAGAGATGAAAAGCAGCAGAGGAGTCATGTTCTTCGTAGTCTTGAGGGGCATCAAAGAAGCGCTCATCGTCTTCTACTTCTTCTGCGTCACCACGTGTAGAAGAACCCATCAAGCACGCACGCTCTGTTCCGTAACCAAGGAAGAAAAATAAGGAAACGAATAAGAAAGAGTTCAACTTTGGCAACAGAAATAAAAAAAAAAAAAAAAAAAAAAAAAAAA
>NC_025693.1:38029696-38046624 GCF_000633955.1 Camelina sativa
AAAAAAAAAAAAAAAAAAAAAAAAAAAAAAAAAAAAAAAAAAAAAAAAAAAAAAAAAAAAAAAAAAAAAAAAAAAAAAGAGAAAATATGAAGCGTTCGTTCGTGCTAGTCAAAATCATACATACTGTGCCAGAGAGACTCTCTCTCTCTCGTGATTGCTACACTTAAAACAAGAAAGAAGACAAATTTTGAAAATTCCTACTTTTTATAAAAAAAAAAAAGAAAGAGTCAAACTGAGACCAAAGATCACATCCAAGAGAGGAAATTTCGCAATAAAAAATGGAAGAAAAAGAGAGAAATGCTTCAAAGACATATATATATATATTAATGAATACAAGTAAACAATCTACTTAGTAATTAGTATGCAAAATTAAGAATTGGTCGGATAGGGTTTAGGGATTACCTGTCTCACCCAAAAAAAAAACCCTAAACCAATTTAGTTGAATCGAGTCAGCGATCTTTTCTTTTCCAATCGAAAATTTAGTTAGTTAGAGTATAGCAGAAGAAGAAGAAGAAAAAGAAGAAGAAGAAGGAAGCAAGGGTGAGAGAGGGAAGGGGTATGAATGAAAATAAATAAATATATATATATCTGTCGGTTCGATTCGCGCTCTTTGGTTTGGTCTCTCTACAGAGAGAAAGAGAGATAGACAGAACAGAAGAGAGCTCTCTGCAATCTTTTTTTTTTATTTAATTAATTAATTCTTTGTGTATAATTTGGGGTTTTTTTTTTCTATTCTTTAAAGTCGTCGAGAGAGAGAGAGAGAGAGAGAGAGAGTTGCATTTTTATTAGCCAAGCAAGATTAACGCTACTTAGCAAATTTATATAATTTGGGTGATTTTTCTTCGTTGCTACTACGAAGAAACATAAATAAAATAAAATAAAATTAAGGGTCGTTTTCTTCTCTCTTTTATCCTTTTGATTTTTCCTTTTTTCTTTTTATAAATTGTCAACCACCACTTAACAACACTGACTGACTTCAATATTTTTGCACTCTCTTTTTTCTTCTTCTTCATTTTTTGTCTTTTTTTTACTTCAAACTTTTCTTTTCTAAATTTCTCATATAAACTTTTATTCTATGCTTTAATTACTTTTGGTAAGTATGGATTGTTTCAATCACATTACATGATGAAACATTAACTACTACATGTACGGTATAACTTCAAACTTATTAATTAGAAACTACTACTAAATTAATGATACTTATCAGATTTGTTACTATTTTAATGATTTGTGTGTGTGTGTGTTACTGCTGTTTTTGCATCATTGACATCCGGATTCGTCAAATTAGGACTCTAGTTGACATAAAAATTTTAAAAATTAAATTCATAATGAAAACTGAATTAATGATTACTTATGGTAGTAGTATCAAATAATTCAATGATTTCTGTTAGTATTGTCTTTACCTCGTTATCCGGATTTCAGTTAACAAATTGCATTTTTACCATTTACTAATAATTATCATCCATTTACATCAGGAAGGCAGCCTAGATAAACCCATCTTAGATTTGTTCTTAAATCTTAACACACAATCGAATTACTAAAACTATTTCAATATTTCGGTTTGTGTGTTCTACGTACGAGCGAACCTGCAACCCTCAAACTATCTATAGATAGACCATGAATGTGTGCTACAGATCCTAATTCGAACAACTGTTTTCAGTCTTCAACTTCAATATTAGATAATCCTATCTGTATCCACACTCTTCTTACTACATATAGTTACAAGGATCTTTTAGTTACAGTATATTAATTGGTGCACATATTTTCCTACTACAAATTAAATCATTATCCTTTTTATTAGCTTTTAATGATATTAATTAGCGCCTTTGTATGTACATATTAATGTAATGGTAATGGTAATGTAGTAGACTCGTCTTTACATATTTTCAATATCTTTATTCAAGTCAAAAATATACATATATAAATGTTTTCTCCGTGAACCTTATTATATTAAGTATATTATAAATAAAATAATTTCGCACACGTAAGGTAGGTACGTAACGTGTTTTTCTAATTG
This sequence comes from Camelina sativa, assembly GCF_000633955.1. Taxonomy (NCBI): domain Eukaryota; kingdom Viridiplantae; phylum Streptophyta; class Magnoliopsida; order Brassicales; family Brassicaceae; genus Camelina; species Camelina sativa. The sequence continues at coordinate 38,031,714 of NC_025693.1, forward strand.
TATTTTGTTGACAATAGTATAGTTCTCCTACATGAAAAGAAAATATAACTATTCCAAGGCCTACCACTCACTCACCCAACTAATAAATTAATTCATAAATAAAACGTTCCACGGCGAAAGTATTGTTGAATTGGTTGAAAAATACATCATAGACTAATCTCGTAGAGGGAAATAAATATGGAAATGAAGAGAATACAAACAAAACTGTTATTAGAAAAAGAGAATAAAAACAAAATGAAATTGGTGAGGAGTCGTAGAAAAGTCGCACGTTCAGCCCTCGTGGCCGTGACCGTGTTGGTGTGTGGTTGTGGGGATTCCTAGTTCCTACCTCACCCTCCCACACATACATAATAGTATAATACGATGTTAGGGTCTTTGGGAGACAAGTGCCCCGCAGAGCTTTTTCCTATAAGGAGCTAAATAATTATTGGGCTTTCTAAATTCCAAAAAAAAAAAAAAAATCATTCGTCGTCAAAACTCTTAAATGGGCTTTCATGTAGACTCTTAATATTTTTTCGGGGATGATTATACCATCTGAAAGCATTCTAACTTCGAACTATTCTATGCAATTTTGTTTCTAAATTCTAACCACCAAAAAAGAGTTTAAGATAAGATAAAGAGTCGCATGACCACGTGTTATGATAGAACTTGGAAGAATTAAGTAACCTAAACTAATAGTATAAATTTTATAAACTTGGAAGAATAAAGAAACCGTAAGTTGGAAGCCTAGAACAGGCTGTGACCATGCAAATATGCAATGCGTTAAATAAATAAATAATTGTATCATAATTAGCTTATAATTCGGTAAGATTCTAATGTTGTTCATTTTGCAATCTATTACTATATCGAAAATGATGTTTGTCACTCAATTCTATATCGAACTTCGAGTAAAGAATAAATGTTGCCAAGTTGGATGCAATACATAAACCGAAAATACTAAACCAAAACACTTAATTTTTGTTGTTAGCATTTTAAAATTCATAGTGAAACATTTATTTATTATGTCAATCTAATTCTTAGGAAATCGTAACTCTAATTAGCTTGAAAACTGAATATACATGATAAAATTTTATTGTATCTCATATGCTAAGGTTTGGACTATCCAGTCAAACCCTAGTACCCTACCACTAGCTCTTTGCTTTCTTCCATATTTCCACGGACCCTACAACAGGAATATGTGTTTTTTTATAAGACGAACTGCATAAAACCTAACCAGTTGTCCAATTGGGATGTGGTCCAAAATTCAACGATCGCTCGCCCTATATTCTCGGGGGATGGAAACCAAAATGTATTAAAATATCTGCTTATACAACAATACATAATGAAACGCTTCTTTAGAAAAAAAAAACCAAAAAAACTTTAGGTGAACATTGCGTCGATACGTCGAGCCATAGTGAATTTTTTATGAATTAATTGTATACTGTTTGGAATATAAGAACACATGATCTCTTAGATAAAATTTTCTCTTTTATTGATAGGTTCTTATTTTGAGTCTCTTATTTTTGAAAATATTATTTTTTAAAATTTAAAAATTTTTAATAGAATAGAAGTGATATAAATGTATAAACTTTTACTAAGATTTTATCAAATTAGAAAATATTGCATTTTAATTAATTTTCAAACATACAAAACATAGTAAAAAAACATTAATACATATTACAATAGAAGTGCAATTCTTAAATGGAGAAAATGATTAATTTTAATATTGATTTGCTCTAAATTTTGCCCAAATATTCTCAACCAAATCATCTTGTTGTATTCATATACAATGTCCCCACCCCCTAGATCATATTCAAAGTATATTGATCCAGTCCTCGTCATTAGTGATTAACATTGATTCAAAGTATGGGGAGAGTTAATTTTAATACTAATTCAAAGTATGGGGAGAGTTGAAAGAACAAACACTCGTCATTAGTGATTAACAGCAAGTATTACAGAAATTGATGTAAGAAGATGAGTATGACAAAAAAAACGACTGCAGGATAGTTACCAAGTGTCTGGGGGATAACAAACCATTTGCTAGCTTACACAACAGAAAACTACAACGAATTTGAAGCCGGTAATTGCATCAACAACAGAGTCTCCAGCTGAGGCAAAAAAAAATAGTAAGAACAACATCCTTGGTTTGTTTAATCACTGAAGACAGAAACTCTTTGAAAGAACAAACACTCGTCACTGATGATTTGGTTTTTGTGGAGATGTGGGCTACGGAAAGCACATGGCTTCACTCTAGGATCAAAGGCTCATAGAACAGTCTGTATGCGTCCATGACTTCTAAATACCACATGGCTTCACGATCTGGGCTTCCCGACAGCTCAACCATCTTCTGAACCTGGTTTCAGTTACAAACAACAATGTGAATGAGTTAGTATGTAAATGCAGGACAACTGCTACATGTTGATTCTGGAGATGCTATCATTCTAACATCACAAGAGAAGATGAATCTTAGTTACTACTGATTATATGAATCTTCAAGCCCCGTGTAGCTTCAACCTAGATATATCACCACAAGATTGTTACTAACACATTCAAACTCAAAAACCTCTTATGGAACTTAAGCTTCTTTGTGGTTTTAGTCGCCTAAGCTTGTGTCAGCCTAATCATGTGATCACTTAACTCTCGTCAGTGCCAATTAGTATAAACCACAAATTTGACTTATCTGCAAACTCTAGCCAAAGTAGAACCACATTGGACTGATCAAATGGGCATATGAAGATGAAAGAGTAAAAGAACTGTAACCTTAAGCATAGGTATCTCCCCAATACGGATATGGTATACACCAACAACCATCACATACATTCCTGATTTCCATTAATGGAGGGCAAATTCGCTCGTGAGACCAAGCTCAACAAGACCGGTTCCATCATCAAGAATCATACGGTCATCTCCACCGCCGGAGACGGAGACCAAAACGCCCTAATACGCAACAATCGAGCAATACAAATCTATTAAGATGATAAGTCTTTCTCAAAAAAAACACTTGAAAGCAATACAAATCATTTTTGAGTAACTAGCAATACAAACGAAGTCACAGTCGAATCAGCATATCAATCCACCCGAACAACAACCAAAATTGAGATTACAATTTTCAAACTTTTGCAATCTTAAACAATGGAGATTTGAAACCAAAACCTCCCAATCAAAGAACCCAAACAATGGAGATGTGACATTCAAAATTTCTGATTATTGAGAAATTTCATTAGCGATTCTTACATAAAACCCTAATTTTGCGAGACCATAAGATTAGCAAACATGAAAATGGGAGAAACTGTAGGGAACTGACCTCGGTTCTGTAGGGAACTGTGGTAAACAATTCCCTTCGAATCCATGGTTTCAGTTGATTCCAGGTCCTTCGATCGCAACCGAGAGAGAGGAAAAAAAAAAAATCTCGTCGGTTTCAGTTTTATTTTTACTTTTGTATTTTACACCCAACCAACCACAACCTGACATATATCGCCCCTTAAACCAATATTCAGTCTCTTATATAAGGGGAGATCTAAGATTTTATTTTCCTTTCTGATTTTATTTTATCAAAACTCTTAAAACCTCCCTATGAACCTCCTATGAACCTCCCGATAAATATGCTCTAACAGTTATATAATTAGGAATATAATATATATATATTTATCAAAAAAAATTTGATTCATATATATATTATTGTTGTTTAATCAAATAGAGTATATATTTTAAATGTTTATGTAGATATTGTAAGATATTTTATTTTACTTGGGTGACCATTTTTAAGTGGACGGTCACCATATTCCATATTAGACATCAAATGCCCATTTGTCTAAGAGCCATATCGGTTGTCTTGGTCCCAAAAAACTAGACTTCTAAATAATAATGGATCCGATAGATACCAATGCAAGTGTCCATTGACACTAGCTTCGCTTAATTTAGTTGTCATGTCCACATCATTTGCATATGCCATCTGACATAAATACATAAGATAAAATGTAATTTAGTATGTCTATATCGTATTTTCCGTTACAGTTTGCATAGTATGCTCGATCAAAATTCTAATAATATACGTACAATGATAGTGTGTGTAGCTAGATATATACATTTTTGTTAAGATGTTATAGATAGTTCATAGTTATAGTGATAGCTAGTAGTTTTTTTGACATGTAAAAGAAAACCAATCAATTTCTACCTTTGATAGTACATACGTATAAACGATCGATATATACATCGATCTGTCTTAAGATCTTTTGTTTGTTTTTTTTTTTGGTTTTTTTAATTGGTTTTACATGAAATAATGAACGTAACAAGCCTGGAATATAAAACTGTGTACAGTGTACGCAATAAATGGATAGATATACGTCATAGTTAGCATGCCATTTTCTCGGTCAGTCACATGTAGTATGCATGTGAGATGCATATTAGGTTAGACTTGGATCAATTCAATCCTTTGCCATATGTATAAATGAGCATATGATATGAGTAAATGACACTACGTACTCTTAACAATTAATCAAATTGCTATTGCACCAAACATATATGTGAGGTTCAAAATTAATGGTTCCCTACTCCCTAGTAGAAATCAAATCCGACGACCAAAATAGCTCAACGATTGATTTTTTTGTACAGTACAGGATGATATATATGGGTGCACACACCATATTTTCTTACGCATACATGCATATTTTTGTTTATTTTCAATTACTACTAGTATTTTTGTCAGTCGTCATGTATAATGAAAAAGTAGCATAATGCATAGCGTTTCCAGTCCATGCAATAGATGTCGTTTAAAGTCGCATATGGAGGAAAATAGAGGCATTAGAAATGTGTTTCTATAAATGATATCCAACATGTAATGATGATTTTACAAGGGAGAGCCGTGGATAGTGGATACCAGCTAACTATAGTATATAATTTTGCGTGGGGGAATTTATTATATTGGCACACTCAAACAGCATTTGTGAAAATTCTTGACGTAAAGAGAAAAAATGAAAAAATGTGTGTAGTCTAAATGTCATAATAATGATAATAATAAATAGGTGTATCCTAAAATCGTAGAACACTGACTAGGGGGTAGTAGATGCTGAGGTGGATCGCAATAGAAGAAAGAAGATGGTCGGCTATATCTCTCTCGATACGTTTCTTACGGCCAGAAATGAGGCAAACAGGTGGGCCTAGCAAAGATGACTAATCTCCACCGTCCAAACTTAATACACACAAATATTCGATTTTTCTCTCCCACAGTCAGAGGTCAGGTCAGGTCGACTAACACACCACGATCTAATATTTTGCTTCGCTACTTCTAATACAGACTTACTTTGTTTGTTTTTGTTTTGGGTGCTATTCCCTGTGGAGTCCAAATCAGCTAGAGAGACACGTGTCGTTATCACCAAAAGATTCATTGGCGCGTGTGTGTATATATGGGTCCCAGTCGTCTCTGCTGTGATTCCCCCAAATCTGACGTACAGGCTGAAGTTCGCCGCTGGTCTACTCATCCGTCAAACGCCGGTTACACAGTGGAACAACGGCTGAAAGATGGAAACAGTAGTGTCGAATCTGGACCACTAGGCTACATTATTAAAATAAAATAATAATAATAATAATAATAATAAACAAACAGGAGAGACACGTACTTGTGGGTTCCATTCCATGTCAGAAGAAGAGGCATTTCTCTTGCTTGTCAAAGACAACTCAGGCAACTCTTGTTCCTGGTAATAATGATATTCTTCTAATTTCGGCAACTCTCTCATCCTCATCACATGTTAAAAGATGAGATTTGTGGTATAAATGTTTTTAATATATACAGTATGATTAACTTAATAAAAATCCGGGTCCAAAAACCTCTAGTTACTTATACGGTACATTAGTCCCTTACTCTGGTTAATTAATCTGGTTACGTTTGAAGAGTCGAGAGATACTATTGGATGGATTAGTGGCGGCTGCTGGCTAGTGGAAGAAGAAGAGACATGACGTCACTAATACACACACTTGTTTTCTAGTATTTCTTATATATTATGGTCTCCTTCAACAATTTTTTTTCCAATAATATATAAAAACACGTTTCAAAATACTATATGATCAAACACAACAGGCTAACAAAATAGCAAGCGTTTATAATTTAAAGAAAGTAATAAAAGAGAGAAGAAATAAATGGTGAGATAATTTACTGAGGTGAGTAGTAGTAGTGGTAAAGAGAGAGAGAGATTCGTGGGACGGCGGGGGAATAGTTTCTCGTTTCAGACTGTGGTGTGTGTGTGTGTGTGTCAGAGTCAGAGTCAGAGTCAGAGTCAGAGTCAGACCAAACCTCTCTCTATCTCTCTCACATACGAAGAAGAATCCATCAAAGCACACACACACATCACACTATATACATGTATCTCTATCTATTAAATATACATATATTCCTTCTTTAAAAGTGACAAATTATTTATATAATTAAAAATTCTCTTTTTTTCGTCTTCTTGCTTTTTTCAAAAACCAGCAGCTTTAATTAAGTACCTTCCCACACACACTTCTCCTCTCTCTCTCTTTTTCTCTTCTCTCTCCCAAACCTTTTAGCTTTCTTCTTTTCTTCTTCAGATCAGCTTCAAATTTCCATAGCCATGGACACTGCTAAATGGCCTCAGGTATATATATAGTATTTTTTAATTTTTTTTTTTTCAACTTTTCTCCTTTCTCAAAAAAAAAAGTTGGAAGGCTGGTCTAAGTGAAAACGAGAATAATCGTGTGCTTTTTGTTTGTTTCTTGAAAAAAAACAAAAATAAAAAAAAGGAGTTTGTTGTGAAGCCAATGAACGAGATCGTGACGAACACATGCCTGAAACAGCCGAATCCTCCTCCTCCTGCTGCTACTCCGGTTGAGAGGAAGGCAAGACCGGAGAGAGACCAAGCTTTGAACTGTCCAAGATGCAACTCTCTTAACACCAAGTTCTGTTACTACAACAACTACAGCCTCACTCAGCCCAGGTACTTCTGTAAAGACTGCCGTCGGTATTGGACCGAAGGTGGTTCTCTCCGGAACATCCCCGTCGGCGGTGGCATCAGGAAGAACAAGAGATCTTCTTCCAATTCCAATTCCTCTTCCTCTTCATCACCCTCCTCCTCTTCTTCATCCAAGAAACCTCTTTTCTCCAACACCCCTTCGCCGCTCCCTCAGCTAAACCCTAAGATCGGTGAAGCGGCAGCGGCGGCTACTACTGCTAAAGTTCAAGACTTGGCGTTTCCACAAGGGTTTGGGAACGCCCACGAAGTTAAAGATCTCAACTTGGCGTTTTCTCAAGGGTTTGGGATTGGTGGTCATCATCATCACAGTATCCCTGAGTTCCTGCAAGTAGTACCCAGCAGCATGAAGAACAACAACAACCCACTTGTCTCAACCTCCTCTGCTTTGGAGCTTTTAGGGATCTCTAATTCCTCCGCTTCCTCTAATTCACGCCCTGCTTTCATGTCTTTTCCAAATGTTCACGATTACACAGCTTCTGGTTTTGGTATGAGTTACCCACAGTTTCAAGACTTCATGAGACCAGCTTTGGGCTTCTCCCTTGATGGTGGGTATGGTGGGGATCCTCTACATCAAGAAGAGGGTTCCAGTGTCACTACTAATAATGGAAGGCCTTCACTGCAATTTGAGAGCCTGAAACTTCCAGTTTCATCACCAAGCACCAATAGTGGTGGCAATGTGAAAGAGAATGATCAGCATAGTGATCATGAACATGAGAAAGATGAAGGAGAAGCTGACCACTCTGTTGGGTTTTGGAATGGCATGTTGAGTGCTGGCACTACTTCTGCTGCATCTGGTGGTGGATCATGGCACTGATTATAATAGTCCCAAGGACCCAAGATGTTCTTTTTTAGAAGAAAAGATATAAAAATTTTCATCCAAATTTTAAAAGATGGAGAGGGTTAACAACTTCAATCTGGGTGTTTAGTACCTTTTGTTTTGGTTTCCTCCTTTTGTCTAAAAACTAGTATTAACTTTGTTGGTTTGGGGATGGATACTGTATCTATTTTCTCAATTGTTCGTTTACCTAATTTTATGATATTTTTCCGTCTATCTCAAGAGTTTCTTGTGTATTATAACTTAAGTGTGTAAAAACTGGTGCCATAGAGCTACCAAACTCCGAGGTTTAGAGAGAAATGGGAAGGTCATTGCCCTCTTTCAGACATAAAGCCTGGAATCTCAATATGGTCTTGTCTTTTATGCTAACCCAAAACCCATTAACTTAAGTAATACTATTCCGCTATTAATCACATGCGTAGTGTATCCTTATTATATTATGTTCTACTCGAGACGCTTTTTGTGAAGAATACGAAAAGAAAAAGGACACTTTTGTAACCAAATCGTTTTGGTTCTTTGTTTGTCATTTAGGACACACACACTTAGCCGAAGTGTAAAGAGACCACAAAACAGTCAGTTTCCTAAGGCAATTTTAAAATAAAAATAAAATAATAAGAAAAGAGTACAGAATAAAAAAAATTAAATCATAGAAAAATGGACCCAGCCCCAACATTCCCCTTGGACTTCGTACTATCATCATCATTCGTCCCACTACACAGACTCTCGCACAGAAGATCAAAACACATGTTAGTTATGATGTTAAAGTGGAAAATGTGAGTTGGGTTTTATTTAGTTAAGAATCCAGCTTACAACCATTAATATTATATAAATGTCAATTAATAGTACTACTAATACCAAATAGATAGGGGGTTGGAAATGATTTAAGGTGGTGTAGAAAGAGTAGTTCATGTGGTTGCGTTCGGTACAAGAGAGAGATTACAAAAATCTATTCTTTACTCTTTGAAATGGCAACCCCACCAAGCGTCGATAGCTCAAGTGAATATTTAGAGCTCGCTGGTTCGAGGGATGGCGCTTGGGAGAGGACCATATAAAATGCTCTGGTCCCTGGTCCGAGAGGATGTACGGGCCTAGGCCCGGAATCTCTTAGTAATTCAAAAAAAAAGAAATGGCAACCCCTATAGCCTCGTACATTTTAGTTGCTGCTGCAATTGACTCTCCAACAACACCTGACATTTGATTACTTGTTTGCTGTTCACATTTATTATATTCATAATAGTCACATACACTAATTAATCGACAAGTAACCAACTTCGTTCGACAAAGTTTGTAATTAAACAACAACACTAGTTAAGAAGGGCACTAAATGCTATTTGGAAGTCAGTTTGGTCCATTCTTTGTTTACTCAATTCATTTTTATATTTGCATATTTATTTGGAAGGAAGAAAAAAGGGTAATGTACATACATAACTGCGATTTTATTCTGCTGAGGTCACGTACGTAAAAGAAGAAGAAACAGATTGGACTGGTGCTCTTTTTACCTAAGAGAAAAGAGTCAAATCACCAAACATGGCATACTCATCAGCAATGACCACACAATATCATCCTTCTTTCCTTTTTTGCTTTCACATCATAACAACAGTAAGCAACAATCCAAAACTGACTAGTATCAAGGCCATTTCATACCCGTACATACTCCGAAAGTGCGAATTGCTATCTGTACAAATAAGGAGTGCCAATTTATACATGTATCCTAAGACATTTCAAATTTCATACCTATACTCACAAAATTGAGCCAATTTCACAGTCCACGTTAACGGAATTAAGTCCACATTAACGGAATTAAGTCAACCGTTAGAGATGCTGACTCAGAGTCCACATGTGTATTGACTGCCATCGAAAATGCAAAAACAACGTCGTTTTGTTTTCTTCGAAAAAAAATTGTGGAATAACCACACACTAGAGGTGCGAACCCACGACCTCTTCCGTATTTAGCATAGGACTTAACCAGTTTATCCCACAACAATTCTCGAAAGAAACATATAAACTTATTAACTTTTTTTTTTCCTCAAAGATAAATTTATTAATTTTAACAAACGTCATTACATAAAGCTTCCAATAACCAAAACGGCTTTTGAACAGAGTTAACATAATAAACATTGTTTGGACATCCATACTTTGCTAAAACATTTGCTACATTATTTGCTTCTCGATTTGTAAAAGTAAAGGAAACATCTCTTAAACGTGATCTCCACAGACTAACATCTTTTAAGAGATTTCGTATAGAGCCATTGGTCTGATGATTGTTCACTAGATTGATTAACACCTCACAGTCTCCTTCGAACACAATCGAATGATATCCTCTAACCCAAGCTTGTTGTAGAGATATTAGAAGGCTTTTTGTCTCCGCTTCTAAAGCTGACCCTGCATAAGATAGTTTTGTCGCACCCACTACTAAGGGCTGACCTTGATGGTTCCTAAATATCCAACCACTCGCTCCTTGTTTCGTTTGATCATTGTATCCTGCATCAAAATTGCATTTAATAAACGGATGTGTAGGTGGTATCCAATTGTTAGTGTTGCTGTTGTCGCTCTGTAATGTTCGCGTAGGGGGTATTGTATTGATCCATTCCTTGGTTTCTGATTTTGCCATAAGAACAGTCTTGCTTGCACTTTCACGGAAATTATTGAAAACCATATTATTTCGTGCCTTCCAAATGCGCCATAGTAGTGAAAATGGTAGGATAGAGTCAAAAGTATTAGTCCTTTGAGCAGATTGAGTTATGAATGTCTCCACTGCCGAGGGTCGAACCCAGGTACTCAGATATAGACAGCATAGCACTTAACCAACTGATCCCACAACAATCCTATATAATAACACACAACTTTATCTTTATAAACCTATAAGGTATCTAAGTCCCAATTAAATGAATTTGAATTGGGGAAAAAATAAAAATCCTAGGGTTCTTCTTCTATCAAATATAACTGATAAATTTATAAATTTATATTTAAATTATAAATTTATAATTTATAACTGAGAATTAAATAGAAATTTATAAATTAAGTATAACTGAGAATATATTTATAAATTTATAAATTATCAGTTAAATGAAATGTTTAAAGTTTAAGGTTTAAGGTTTAAGGTTTATAAATATTTCATTTAATTTTTAAATATAAATTAATTTAATTTAAATATAAATATATTCTCAGTTATATTTAATTAATAAATTTATATTTAATTCTCAGTTATAAATTTTAAATTTATAAATTTAACAGTTATACAAATTTATCTTTATATTCTCAGTTATATTTAATTTATATTAAATTTATAATTTATAACTGAGAATTAAATATAAATTTATAATTTCTAATTTCATTTAATCTAATTTATAAATTTAAATTTATAAATATATTCTCATTTATAATTATAAATTTATAAATTTAATTTATAAATTTATATTTAATTCTCATTTATAAATTATAAATTTATAATTTAAATATAAATTTATAAATTTATCAGTTATATTTGAGAGAAAAAGAAGAATCCTAGGATTTTTATTTTTCCACCAATTCAAATTCATTTAATTGGGACTTAGATACCTTATAGGTTTATAAAGATAAAGTTGTGTGTTATTACCGAGGATTGTTGTGGGATCAGTTGGTTAAGTCCTATGCTGTCTGTATCTGAGTACCTGGGTTCGACCCGCGACAGTGAGGATGTCCACAATTTTTTTCGATTTCGATGGATGCTACCTTAGGTTTATATTAATAAGTTTGTTGGTTTCTATCGAGAATTGTTGTGGGATAAACTGGTTAAGTCCTATGCTAAATACTGAAGAGGTTCGTTTTTGCATTTTTGATGGCAGTCAATACACACGTGGACTCCGAGTCAGCATCTCTAACGGTTGACTTAATTCCGTTAACATAGACTGTGAAATTGGCTCAATTTTATGAGTATAGGTATAAAATTTGAAATGTCTTAGGGTACATGTATAAATTGGCCCTCCTTATTTGTACAGGTAGCAATTCGCACTTTCGGAGTGTGTACGGGTATGAAATTGCCCTTTTCCCGTCGAGTGTCGACTGTTTTTATTTATGTTACTCTAGGTAAGAAAGAACCTTTGTAGGGGCTGGGTCATGATCTGTATTGGGCCTACTAAAGCCTATCATCGTCCTTAAGCCCAGAAGGTAACTGTGGGCTTCTTCCCCGCCGCGCCGTGAGGGAGTGACAGTGTTGTTTTTACTTGTTTCAAAAATTTTAAAAAAGCCAACACAAAGAAGAGAGGAGGAAGTGAATGAATATAAATTCTGACAAGACATATGGGTGGGGGACTGTGTTTGCCTCCCTCTAGCCCGACACCTAAAGAAGGCTAAAAAGCTCCATCCTCTCAAAATCAACATGTCATCATCCAGCTGCCTACCCTATCATCTCCCTCCACGTGTCACCTGACTCATCAAAGAATCTTTCCTCCTCCTCTTCCTCGTCTCTCGTGAACACACAACACACAGGTCCCGCGCTTTTTATGGGCACACAAAACGCTACTATATAATACTAGTGTAATACTAGTAGTATGTATTTTCTTCGTTCTTCTTCCACCATATTATCCCACTATTATTTGATTAAAATGGCACTATTACATAAGAGTACCATATGTATATCTGGATCTCTATGTATTATCAAGCAATCCTAATAATAATAATATTTTTTTTAAAAGACAAATTAATTAGTACTCCATAAAAAAAATGGTTTGAAGAGTACGAAGAAGAAGAAGATCAGAGACATTCCCTGACAAAACGATGTCTTTTTGTCCAAAAAAGTAGTAAAAATGATTGTATGTGTGGCAGTGCACCGTAACAGTATGACGTCTTCATCTATCATATTCCAAACTCTCCCTCCACCTTTTTTCTTGGCTGCACCTTGGAGTTTGCGTATTTGGATGATTGGTTTCATCTCCTTTTTTTTTTAATTGGTTACAGTGTTTTAAACACTCATTTCAATGTATAGAAATATTACTAGATGATTAATTTGCTAATCCTGCCTGCTGTCGACATATATAAGAATCCTTATTACAAGTAGCATTGAAGTTTAAACTGTATCTACATCTCATTGGCTATTTTGATTTATCATATTTTCATTACAAGATCTTCAATATATTTGTTTATAAACTAAATAAAGGCGTACAAATAGTATACGTACATAACTCTAGACTGGTCTTAATTTGTGAGAAATTTAATTCTTGGATGGATTTCATGTACTAGTTTCAAGTATAATATAATCTCTCTATCCCATATTATAAAATGGACTACATGTTTCTTTCACATGTAAAAATAATTTAATTTAATATATGCTATTATGAGTATTGTCTTTTAATTTATTATTAATTGATTTTTAGTTAGATAGTAAATGACGTGTATATGTTAAACTAAAAAAAATTTATGTAATTTAAAATGTTAGCTTTTTTCATATGAACCATTTTTTAATGGAACAATTTATTTAGGGGATAAGAAGAGTGGGAGTTTTTGCCGTAAAAATATTATGAAAATAATGTAAGATCATTAGTTTAGATCTTTTGTTAAGAAGTTTGTTATTGGGAGAACATGTTTAAGATCATAAGAGTTAATAATATAATAATCTTAAACATATTACATTTATAAAAACTTTAAAAATAACATTTAAATTGCAAACTTATAAAATTTTTACTAAAATTTAAAATACAATACCAAAATTTTATGAAACAAAAAAACATTAAAGATAAAAAAAAACATATTAGTTAATTAAAGCATACATATATTTTATTTAATTAATACATAGTTTAATGTTCAAATTTATTCTATATATTCTCAATCAAATATTCTTTTAATTTGTGAAAAATTGTTTGCAAAAATTATATCTATTCACAGCTTGTCACGTCAGCTTAAAACTGGACCAAGATCAGTTATACATTAAGAACTGATCTTGGTATTCTTCTACCACTATTCCTTATATTTATAATTTTAATGGGCTAAAAACACACTCATATTTTTCCTATAAAGATGGCCTGAGGAAAACAGGGAGAAAAAAAAAGTCAGTGAAGGCAATTGACTTTCTTTTGGTGAGTCAAAATCATTACCAATAAATTATTGCGTGTCATATATCTATATGTTTGCGGTCTACATGTTGAGAATAATCGCTGATAAAGCACAATGATACATCTTCGAGAGAATCCCATGCATAAATTTAAAGACAAATCAAAATTAAATTGATTCCATTTTTTGGATCGATCTATGTACCAACGATATTATTTTATGAAAAACCAACTTGAACCACATTTTTTAACAGCTAAAAACAAAATTTTCGGTTTAGATTCATACCAATAGAATGATAACCCTCAATGAATAGATGGTTGCTTATACCTAGAGACTGATATAATTAATATTACAACGATTAACAAAATATATCAAACTCCAATAAATTTCTCATAGTGATGAGACGTTATTTCTAACAAATTCTCTTTTAACTAATACAAATATAAAGAAAATTTGAATACAATGATGATAAGTTATTTATATATAGATTTTTAAAGATGTAAACATTTAAATAGACATAACTGTTTGTAAAAGACACAACTCTATATTCAACAGACGCAATTTTTAGAGAGACGCAACTGTAAAAAATTTCTGTCAAAAATATAAAATAAAGAAAATTTGAATACAATGATGAGAAATCACTTATATATATATAAATTTATAAAGATGTGAACATTTGAATAGACACAAATGTTTGTAAGATACACAACTCTACATTTAACAGACGCAACTTTTTAGAGAGATGCAACCGTTGAAATTTTCTGTCAAAAAAAAATATATATTTTATGAAAAGGTACTACAAAAAATCGCAGCTGTTGTTGGTATTGTTTTAGATTGTTATTATTATATTTGAATACAATGATGAGAAGTTATTTATATATAGATTTCTAAAGATGGAAACATTTGAATAGACACAACTGTTTGTAATAAACACAACTCTATATTCAACAGATGCAACTTTTTAGAGAGACGCAACTGTAAAAAATTTCTGTCCAAAATATAAAATAAACAAAATTTGAATACAATGATGAGAAGTCACTTATATAAAAATTTATAAAGATGTGAACATTTGAATAGACACAATTGTTTG